>NW_006921594.1:26511450-26512674 GCF_000298275.1 Orycteropus afer afer
TATATATATATATTTATAATATATATAATTTGGCAGCAACAGCAGTAACAACCAAAACATATGGGAGTCATTATATATATGGTATGTGTAGGAAGGTATATGACTGTATATACATGAGCATATAAAAGTGTATCTGTAGGCATATCTATATAAATGTTTGTGAGTTCTGCACATGTATTCATACGTAGAATACACAGAATAAAGCACATAGGAGTACACTCATGGCTACCTCTCAGACATAACCAAAAACCTTGCAGGACAGGTTTACTGGGGATAGAACTACAGTCTCATGGGATATTGCTCGTCAACTGGCACAACATAGTCTATAACGTTTATGTTCTATATCCTTGTTGGTAAGTAGAATCTGGGAGCTCTGGTAGCATAGTGGCTAAGACACTTGACTGCTAACGAGAAGGCTGGCGGTTCAAACCCACCAGCCATTCCTCGGAAGGAAGATGGGGCAATCTACTTCCATAGTGATACTGCCTCGGAAACCCAAGGAGGGGGTCTCTGTGAGTAAGGTCCGACTCCATGGCACATAACAACAACAAGTAGAATCTAGGGTCTTAAAAACTTGCAAATGGCCATCTAAGATGTTATTGGTTTCCATTCATCTGGAGCAAAAAAAAGAAAGAAGGAAACCAAAAATTCAAAGAAGAAACCAATCTACCAGACTAATTGCCTACAGGAACCATGACCTAACCTCTACAGAGACCAGAAGAAATAGATGGTGCCTGTCCACCACTACTGGCCATTCCAGCTGGGGCCATAATAGATAATACTGTATAGAATGGGATACAATTGTAGAACAAAATGCAAAATCTTTAAAAAAAAAAAGACCAAAGTTCCTGGACTAGTAGAGACTTGCAGAATCCCCAAGACTATTGCTCTAAGATACCCTTAAAGTCTGAACTGAATCTACTCCCAGAAGTTACTTTTCAACTACATAACAGACTGACTCACAAAATAAACAATATCATCCATGAGTATTGTGCTTCTTTTATATACATATTTTAAATCTATTTGAGACAAAATAGTCAACATTTACCCTAAAGATAATAAGCTCGAGGTGGGGGGGCGGGGATACAGGGAAATAAGAATAATGGAAATGGAACAAGCAGAATGAAAATGTTGATTGATGTAATTTGGAAAATGCAACCAATGTCACTGAATAATGTTGTTGTTGTTGTTGTTATGTGCCGTCAAGTCAGCCCTGACTCATAG
>NW_006921594.1:26512877-26570423 GCF_000298275.1 Orycteropus afer afer
TGGGTTTCTGAGGTGGTATATCCAAGGAAGTAGATTGCCCAGTCTTCTTTCTGAGGAGTGGCTGATGGGTTTGAACCACCGGACTTCTGCTTAGCAGTCAAATGCCTTAGACATTACATGTAGAAATTGTCAAATGGAAAACTAATTTGCTGTGTAAACTTTCACCCAAAACTCGGTAAAATATTTAAAAAAAAAAAAAAAAGAATGTACCCAAGGCACTCTCTATGTTTCTTGACTGTCGAGTCCCCATTTTGTTTGAGTCTTCACTCTCACCATTGACATATGTGCAGGGAAGCACTAAGTAGAAAATGGATTTGTCTAAGCCTATTAGGTAATTCTACCTACTTCCATAAAGATTTACCAACTCTAAAACCCAAAGGGGATAGCTGTGAGTTGGAATTGACACGATGCCAATGAGTTTGTTTTTTTAGTTCGTTTTAGCCATAGATATGTGATGTAATTCTGTCCAAACAAAAGGGACGAAGAAGAAATTTTCTTGCTCATAAAAATGCTGCATGAAAAGAAGCAGTCTTCTTTTTTTTTTTCTTTTCTCCCCTGAAACTTGTTACCTACTTGTAATGCTTACGATGATAGTAGCCACTTTGGAACTCCGAAAGGGCAGCCTTAAAATAGAAGTTAACACGTGGAAAATCAAAGGGCAAAAAGACGGAAAGACCCAGATCCTTGATATATCATCAAAGAGTTGGTACATTCACTAACCAACCCTGGTCTCACAGGAATCCTAGCCTCCCTGTCATTTGAGCTAATAACCTTCTTACTGTTAACTCATTGTTTGATGTTTTTTCTGTTACTTTAAACTTAAAGCATTTGAACTGATACAAACTCAAGGAAAATATGTTTTATAGATTTTAGTCCAAAATTAAATAGGAACCGTTTTCATTATTGAGATGGGAATTTTAAGGCATCAGTACTTGATGAGAAAGTTACTAATTTTCTGCTAAATTATTTCCATATCATCCACATATTATAACTTATCTTATCTTAGTTATTTGCAAAGAAAGAATAATTTTTCAAGGAATACATATATTAAATGTTTAGTTTTACTGCCAGTAGAAATGAAATTTAGACAAACAAAATGTAAATACTCCATCAGAACTGTTTATTTTTAAATGTGTTTGTGTATGCAAATCTTTATTGGATTATAGGATATCATGGGATCTGCTGCCAGTAAGAAGCCATAATTGTTTATTTTCATAGTGTGGTAATTTTTTTTCCTATTAAGTTACTAAAGTCCACATAAATCTTAAGGAACTTGTCCAGCATACTATACACCAAGTTTGAAAAAGAGGAAATATAAAAATAAGAACTATATTTTGAATCTTAGTACTATATTTTGAGGCCAGGGAGCACAGACAAGAACAGCAGGGATCTCAGGTAAGGGGAGGGACACAGGCCCCACACCCAAGAGGCAGGAAATGGAAAGGTTTTGAATGGCTAAGCGAGACAAACTTGTCTGTCAGTTTGTCATACTTTTGTGGTTTGTGGGTGCTGTGAGGCTTGAGGCTGTGCCACTGGTGTTTCTAACACCAGCAGGGTTGCACATGGTGCACAGGTTTCAATGCAGCTTACAGAATGAGACAGACTGAGAAGAAGGAATAGGCCATCCATTTCTCAAAGAATTGGCCAGGGAAAACCTTATGAATAGCAGAGAAACACTGTCTGATACATTATTGCGCAACTTTATGAATACTCCAGAAATATTGTCCAATGCAGTGCAGGAGGATACGCCCCTTAGGTCAGAAGGCTCTCAAAATACACCTGGGAAAGAGCTGCATCATCAGAATAGAACCAACCTTGCTGATGCGAATGAAGTAAAGCTTTTGAGACCTCCATTTGCTGCATAACATGACTCAAATTGAGGAGAAACAGTTGCAAATATCCATTAATAATCAGAACATGGAATGTACAAAGTATGACTCTAGAATAATTGGAAGTTATCAAAAATGAAATGGAATGCATAAAGATTGATATCCTAGGCATTAGTGAGCTGAAAGGGACCGGTTTTGGTCATTTTGAATCAGACAACCATACGATCTACTATGCTGGAAATGACAACTTGAAGAGGAATGGCATGGCATTCATCATCACAAAGGATGTTCAATGATCTGTCCTGAAATACAATGCTGTCAGTGATAGGATAATATCCATATGCCTACAAGGAAGACCCGTTAATATGACTGTTATTCAAATTCATGCACCAACCACCAAAGCCAAAGAAGAGGATATTGAAGATTTTTATCAACTTCTGCAGTCTGAAATTGACCAAACATGCAATCAAGTTGTGTTAATTATCACTGGTGACTGGAATGGAAAAGTTAGAAACAAAGAAGAATTACTGGTAGCTGGAAAATTTGGCGGTGGTGACAGAAATAACGCTGGAGATTGCATGATAGAATTTTGCAAGACCAACAGCTTATTCATTGCAAATACCTTTCTTCAACAACACAAATGGTGGTGGCTATACACATGGACTTCACCAGATGGAGTACACAGGAATCAGACTGACTACATCTGTGGCAAGAGGCAATGGAGAAGCTGACTATCTTTAGCCAAAACAAGGCCAGGAGCTGATTGTATAACAGACTCAACTGCTCATATACAAGTTCAACTTGACGTTGAAGGCAATTCAAACAAGTCCACAAGAACCAAAATATGACCTGGGATATATTCCTCCTGAATTTAGAGACCATTTAAAGAATAAATTTGATGCATTGAACACCAATGACCAAAAACCAGAAGAATTGTGGGATGACATTAAGAACATCATCCATGAAGAAAGCAAGAGGTCATTAAAAAGATGAGAAAGGAAGAAAAGACCAAAATGGATGTCAGAAGAGACTCTGGAACTTCCCCTTGAGCAGAGAGTAGCTAAAGCAAATGGAAGAAATTACAAGATAAAAGAGCTAAATAGAAGATTTCAAAGAGCAGCTTGAGTGGACAAAGCCAAATACTATAATGAAACATGCAAAGACCTGGAGTTACAAAACCAAAAGGGAAGAACATGCTTGGCATTTCTCAAACTGCAAGAAGTGAGGAAAAAATGTAAGCCTCGATATTGCAATGTTGAAAAATTCTATGGGCAAAATATTAAATGATGCAGGAAACATCAAAAGAAGAGGAATACACAGAGTCACTGTACTAAAAAGAACTGGTCGATCTTCATCCATTTCAGGAGGTGGCATATGATCAAAAACCAGTGGTACTGAAGGAAGAATTTGAAGCTGCACTGAAGGAATTGACAAAGAACAAGGTACCAGGAATTGACAGAATACCCATTGAGATGTTTCAACAAATGATGCCCACTGGAGGTACTCACTTGGCTATGCTAGAAGATTTGGAAGACAGCTACCTGGCCAACTAACCAGAAAAGATCCATATTTGTACCCATTCCAAAGAAAGGTGATCCCACAGAATGTGGAAATTATCAAATATCATCAATATCACATGTAAATAAAATCTTGCTGAAGATAATTCAAAAATGGTTGCAGTAGAATATTGACAGAGAACTTCCAGCAATGCAAACTGGTTTCAGGAGAGGACGTGGAATGAGGGATATCATTGCTGATGTCAGATGGATCTTGGCTCAAAGCAAAGAATACCAGAAAGATATTTACTTGTGTTTTATTGACTATGAAAAAGCATTTGATTATGTGGATCATAACAAATTGTGGATAACATTAAGAAGAATGGGAATTCCAGACACTTGATTGTACTCATGAGGAACGTGTACATAGACCAGGAGTCTGTCATTCAAACAGAATGAGGGGACAGTGCATGGTTTAAAATCAAGAAGGAAGTGTGTCAGGATTGTATCCTTATACTTGTTCAATCTGCATGCTGAGCAGATAATCTGAGAAGTTGGATTATATGAAGAAGAACCTGGCATCAGGATTGGAGGAAGAATCATTAACAACCTGCAAAACGCTGATGACACAACTTTGCTTTCTGAACGTGAGGATGACTCGAGGTAGATTGAAGAAGACAATCTGCAGTATGGATGACATCTCAATATAAAGAAAGCAAAAAATCCTCACAACTGGATCTATAAACAGCATCATGATAAATGGAGAACAGATTGAAGTTGTCAAAGAATTCACATTGCTTGCTTCTACAATCAACACCAACACAAGCAGCAGCCAATACATCAGACAAGGTATAACACTGGGCAAGTCAGCTGCAAAGGATGTCCTTCAAGTTCTGAAGAGCAAAGATGTCTCCTTGAGGACTAAGGTGTGCCTGACCCAAGCTATGGTATTTTCAGTTGCTTCATATGCATGTGAGAGCTGGACAATGAATAAGGAAGATCAAAGAAGAGTTGATGCTTTTGAGTTGTGGTTCTGGCGAAGAATGCTGAAAGTAGCATGAACTGCTAAAAGAACTAACAAATCTGTCCTGGACGAAGTGCAGCCGGAATGTTGCTTGGAAGCGAGAATGGTCAGACTTCATCTCACCTACTTTGGTGACTTTCTAAGAAGAGACCAATCCCTGGAGAAGGATGTCATGCTTGGTAAAGTGGAGGGTCAACGAAAGAGGGGAAGGCCCTCAATGAGATGGATTGACTCGGTGGCTGCAGCGATGGGCTCAAGTATAGCAGGGATTGTGGAGCTGGAACAGGACCTGACAGTGTTTCCTTCTGCTGTGCATGGGGTCACTATGAGTCGGAGGCACCTAACAACAACAACAACATATTTGGAATCATTGTATGTTGTTGTTAGATAACTATCAAATAGGTTTTTTAAATGATGTAAATTATACTTTTAGGCAATGCAATCTCTTCAAATTTCCTTTAGCAACAATATGTTGTGGACTTTTGATGTCCAGATGCTACTACAGAAAGGTGACTAAGACAACCACTTGCAGGAGAGCCGGTGTGTAACACACAGAAAATATAAAGTTAGAAATTCTAGAAGTAAAAGTTTGCAATAATAGTTGTTTGGTAACCTGAAAGGCTTGGAATGTTTACATGTGACAAAATTTAAAATCTATATATATTACTCCATTAGAGTTATATTATGAAATGGTATTTGATGAGCAAAATATATACCTTTAAAATGACTTTAAAAAAAAAAAAGCTTGTGGTCACTTTATTTCTGCATTGTTGTTATAAGTTTTCTAATAAACAACTGATCTATTGTGAGAGCCAACTAACTTCTAAGCAAGCCTAATGTAAAGTAAGCACATTCTAAGTATGGAATGTTTAACATATAGATACTGGTCTTTAAAAAAAGACAACCTTCAAAATTCCCCATGTTCTATCATATTGCATAGCTCAAAATCCATTTACTACTTAAAAAGTGTTTTGCTCCAAACCCCTTCAATTTCCTTCCTCATACTGTATAGTGGATCCACAAAAATATTGTGTACGTGCATTAAACCTTTAAAGTATTTAACTCTTAATTCTAAGGTAGCATCTTCATCACATACAAAAATCATTTGAGGAAATGACTGGAAAGCTGAAATAGTCCACATGTGATTGACTCCTTCTGTTGCTTTGTATACGGCAAATGCCTTGTGTGCAAGATCATTATTTCTCTAACATCCATCACTGTCCCCACACCAACTGTTAGAGGCATAGTTGGCACTTTCTACAAATCTCCGTCAAAATATTTAGCATTTGCCAAAATGGTGTCCACTGCTAGAGTCTTTAATCTTGTCCTTGACATTAAACTAGATCCTGGCTCATTAAAAGAGATGACCATCTGGACCTATTCCTCCAACAAAAAGATCTATTTCTCCAGTTCCTTTAATTATCTTTTCAAATATATCACATTCTGTTTGCAGATCTGCAGCATTTCCATGAAGAATGTGAGCATTACTAGGATCTATATCAATAAGTTTTAAAAAGTTATTCTACATATAAGAATGGTAGTCTTCAGGATGATTTCTGGAAAGTCCTACACATTCATCCACATAAAAGGTCTTCACATATTTTAAAGAAAAGTCTACATTCTTGTAGTATTTTATCAGTTTTTTATAACCATGTACAACGAAACAAAACCCAGCCCGATCTTGGGCCATCCTCACAATCATTGCCATGCTTGAGCCCATCATCACAGCCACTGTATCAATCCATCTTGTTGAGGGTCTTTCCCTTTTTTGCTGATCCTCTATTCCACCCAGCATGATGTCCTTTGCCAGGGACTGGTCCCTTCTGATAATATGACCAAAGTACAAGGGAAGAAGTCTGGCCATTCTCACTTCTAAGGGACATTCTGGGTGTACTTCCTTCAAGACAGATTTGTTCATTCTTCCAGCAGTCCATGGTACACTCAATATCTTTTGCCAACATCACAATTCAAAGGCATCAATTCTTCTTATTCAGTGTCCAGATCTCATGCATAAGAGGTGACAGAAAATACCATGGCTTGAGTCAGGCACACTTTACTCTTCAAAGTGACATCTTTGTTCTTGAACATTTCAAATACGTATTTTGCAATAGATTTCCCCAATGTACCACATTGTTTTTTTCTTGACTGCTACATCGATAGGTGTTGATTTTGGATCTAAGTAAAATTAAATCCTTGACAATTTCAACCTTTTCTCCATTTACCATGATACTGCTTATTGGTCCAGTTGTGAGGATTTTTTTTTTTTTTTTTTTTTTATGTTGAGGTGTAATCCATAATGAAGGATGTTGTCTTTGTTCTTCATCAATAGGTGCTTCAAGTCTTCTACACTTTCAGCAAGTAAGGTTATGTCATCTGCATATTGCCAGTTATTAATGAGTCTTCTCCCAATCCTGATTCTATATTCTTCTTCATACAGTGCAGCTTATCAGATTATTTGTTCAGCATACACATTGAATAAATATGGTGAAAGGATACAACTCTGACACACATCTTTTCTGATTTTAAAGCATCCAAAATATCATATATACCAAACCAAACCCATTGCCACTGAGTTGATTCCAACTCATAGCAACTCCCATTGGGTTTCCAAGGCTGTAAATCTTTGTGGAAGTACATTGCTTCATCTTCCTCCTATGGAGCAACTGGTAGGTTTGAACCACCAAGCTTGGAGTTAGCAGCCTAATGCCTTACCCACTACACCACTAGAGCTCCTTACCCCGTATATGATAAAGTATTGATAAAAAGTTTTATATACCATTTGCTAAAAAAGTATTCAAATGTTTTCCAATATTTCTATTTTTTGTACAGTTTTTACATGTAGAAATTAAGAAAATAGTTTGAATAAGTTTAATAGGATAAGATCAAGTTATTTTAGTGAAACATATGAAACTGCCATTTTTGTAGGGAAAATTATCAAATATTGGCAATTTTACATGGTTTTAACTAAATAAAAATTTAGTCTTTCATGATCCATAGAACAAATAGCACCTGCCGACATTTTCAGTCTCTCAGGTTTCTTGGGAAGCTTTTATCCCAGCTGTAGTACACACCTGGCAGTTTGCAGGACTGGAATAGTTAGTGAATGTGAAGAAACAGGTCTCACTCCACAAATCCTACCACAACAGATCACTTAGGACATATGAGCCCCACATAGTTGCATCAAAATCCATATTATCTCAATTTTTTTTTAATTTCAACATAACTTCCATTACTGAAAACATATGGTGTCGGCAAAAAATTCAAAGCAGAAAATAATTCAGTTATGAAAAGCTTAAAACTTTTTCAAGAAATACAAAATCTGGTATAGTTATTTTCAATTCAAAGGTTTTTTTTTAATGCCTTTAAATAATGATCAAATGCATGCAGAATGCTTACTCTACTTACCTTAAGAAAACAGAAGTAGAGCTATACATAAGATAATTGTAATATAGCAAACAGGAAAGGGGGAGGGGAGGATTTTATTATTTTTTGTTGAAGTATATTAATTTATTCTATGTAATTCTAAATAAAACAATTTTGATCCAGTTATAACATTCAACCTATCATATATAAACCAAAACCACACCAAACCATTCCAACTCATAGTGACGGTTATTGGGTTTCCAAGGTTGTAAATCTTTACAGAAATGGATTGCCTAGTTTTTCTCCCATGAATCAGTTAGTGGGTTTGAACCACCAACCTTCCCGTTAGCAGCCAATGCCTTACCCAGTACACCACCAGAGCTCATTTACATACAGCTATACCAAAGAAAAAAATCTCCAAGATTGCTTTCTAAGTGGTGTGTTCTAATTTTAAGAATAGAAATACTTATGAGTACTTGTATATTATCATGTTGTTGTTGTTATGTGCCGTTCAGCCGAACACAACCCTTAGCAACCCTCCTTGGGTTTCCGAGGCAGTATCACTACGGAAGTAGATTGCCCCATCTTCCTTCCGAGGAGTGGCTGGTGGGTTTGAACCGCCAGCCTTCTGGTTAGCAGTCAAGTGCCTTAGTCACTATGCTAACAGAGCTCCCAATTATCTATTATCATGTTGTTGTTGTTTGCTGTCGAGTCGGCTCCAACTCATAGCGACCCCTCCTTGGGTTTCCAAGGCAGTATCTCTATGGAGGTAGATTGCCCCATCTTCCTTCCGAGGAATGGCTGGTGGGTTTGAACTACCAGCCTTCTGGTTAGCAGTGAAGTACCTTAGGTTATGCTACCAGAACTCCCACAATGATACATAGAAAGTAGAATTATTAACACTGGAACATTGAATATAGGTGGTTTAAGAGGCAAAGAGTTTGTTCTTGGCCACTGACCAAAAATTGGAGGTTCAGGTCAACCCAGAGGTACTTCAGAAGAAAGATCTGGAACTCTACCTTCATAAGATTGGAGCCATTGAATACTCTGTAGTGAGTAGTTGTACTCTGATACCCGTGGGGTCTCCATGAGTTAGAATCAACCTGATGGCAACAGGTTTGGTTTGGTTAGTTTTACTAAATGAGGGGGAGGAAAACTGATAGGTCCAATTTGGTGTCCAGGAGAACACATTAGTGGTAGGCAGCTGGTATGTAGGTCTAGGATTCAGGGAATTATCTCAATTAAAAGCACCAAGTTTAAGAGTTATTACCATAGATGTGATGGTTAAAAAAAAAAAAAAAAAAGCTAGGAGGTAGTGAGAGCGGATGAAAGAGTGGAAGGAAAACTTGGTCAGGGAGAGAAGAGAAACAGCAGAGAAAGCTGTCTTTCAGGATAAAAGCAAGTGTTTAGAAAGGGGGTATGTGAACAAAGTTAATTTAGCTGAGATCGAAAACGTGCTCACTGAAGTAAATTACTACAGTCATTTGCAGTCAAGTAACAAAGGACCCTATATATATTGTTGTTATTGTTGTTAGGTGCTGTCAAGTCAGTTCTGACTCATAGTGACCCCATGTATAAGAGAACGGAACACTGCCTTGTCCTGAGCCATCCTCACAATTTTTGCTGTTTGCTGTTTGCAGGTTGCTCATTGTTGCATGCACTACATCAATCTGTCTCACTGAGGGTCTTCTTTTCACTGACTCTTTATTTTACCAAGCATGGTGTCCTTCTACAGGGACTGGTCCCTCTTGGTAACCTGTCCAAAGTATATGAGAAAGAGTCTCACCATCCTCACTTGTGGTGGTGGTGTTGTTGTTATGTGCCAACGAGTCGGACCCAACTCATAGCTACCCCTCCTTGAGTTTCCGAGGCAGTATCACTACGGAAGTAGATTGCCCCATCTTCCACTCCTCGGAAGGAAGATGGGGCAATATATGGCCCTTCTAGTCACAGTCTCTGTAACTCCCACCAAATGACTGATGGGACTATGCAAAATGAGGCTGTAGCCCACCAAAGGGATTGGATAGCTTGATAATACTGTAAATTGTGGAGATGATACCATGCAAATATGGTGTTTTGAACTCTAACAATTGGTCAGCTTTGCCATACCACTAGGTTTAAAATGAACCATCCCAGAAGCAGATAGAAAGAAGAGCTGGGAGAAGAATGCATCCTTTTGACCCAGAACTCCTGCTCTGTATTCAGGAGACAGAGACATAAAGAGCTGTAACACCAGAGATGAGAAATGGTGAGAAGTAGCAACAGAGAAACAGTGGCAGCAGAGGTAGCAGAACCAGGAGACCAGGAGATGGTGTAGTTGGCTTCCTGGTCCACAGAGTGTGAAAGGTGAGAGCTTCTGGCAGAAGGATTGTTTGTGGAGTGGTGTGCCTTGGGACACTTAATTAGTCTTTCAGACCACCAAGCAAGAGAGCTGAGCACCTTGGGCCAAGGCTTACTGGTGGAGTGGGGTGCCTTAGGGCACTTATCAGCAGAGCTAGAAGAGTTTTGTAATGCTTGCCCTAGTCAGACAGAGGTTGGGTCAAGGGGCCAAGAGGCCAAGGGCCAGAGAGAGGCTTGTCTGTAGCACATCTGAGAAGATGCTGTCCTGATTGAAGAACTGTATCCTGAATCATTTTTAATCTTGAATTGAAACCTGTTACTTCTCGAATAAAACCCATAATTGTGAGTATTATCTGTGAGTTCTATGTGTTCACTGCAACAAATTTTCAAACCCAGTAGAGAAGTAGAAATTGCCATGGGAGGGACGGCTGATGTCAGAATCGGTACAATGATTGAAGACAGAAGGTATGTCTGACCTCTGCCTCATAGGAATCAGCCTTGGGCTGTTGAGCTTGATTCTCCTCTGCTCTGTGAAGTTAGAGGACATTAGAGACCTCTGCCATGACATTTCTCTATCACTCTAAGGAGTATTCAGGCTGTACTTCTTCCAAGGCACATTATGTTAACCTTCAGTTATGAAGAAGTAGTAAGCCATCAAATAATTTAAAGCATAGAGTGACAAAATCATGAAACCAAATCTATGAGTAGTCATTACATCTGAAACCTGTGTGTGTATTTGTGTGTCTGTGTATTGAATGTAAGGTATTTGTTGCTGAAACATGGAGAGAATTTGGAGGCCTGAAAAAAAAGACAAAAAAAAACTCACTGCCATTGAGTTGATTCTGACTCACAGCGACACCCATTGGATATCCAAGGTAGTAAATCTTTACGGAAATAGATAACCCAGTCTTGCTTCTATGGAGTGGCTGGTGGGTTTGAACCACCAACCTTCTGGTTTGCAGTCAGATGCCTTGGGCACTGTACTACCCAAGCTCCTTGGGGTCCTGAAGGTAAGATACAAATACAAAGCAATCTGTAACAAGATGTTGATGACTGAGGGACTAGAAAAGAAAGCAGTTTAAAAAAGTCACCACCACCTCCAGTTGCCAGAGTTAATTCCAATCATGATAATCCCATGTGTGTCTGAGCTGAACTGTATTCCGTAGGATTGTCAGTGGCTATAATCTGTCACAAGGCTTTTTTGACAGCAACTCTGGGTGGACTTGAACCTCCAATATTTCTGTTATCAGCTGAGTATGCTGACTGTTTGCACTACCCAATACCTAGATGTAAAACCAAAGCACATAGCAACTTCACATAGAGGCTGAGAAGCATTGAGGAGGAATTAGAGATCACCCTGGAATTTACAGACTGAGATCACTGCAAGGATGGTGGTGCTCTTAATTAAAAGTAGAGATATAGGGAGAGGAACAGGTTCAGATTGTATTATAATGAATTCTGTTTTAAACAAACTGAATTTAAGCAGCCATGGTATGTCCACATGGGGAAATCCAACAGGCTAAAAGATACTTGGGTTCAGGTAGAAATTCACTGCCGTAGAGTTGGATCCGACTCATAGTGACCACTCCTTGGGTTTCTGAGGCTGTATCACTACGGAAGTAGATTGTCCAATCTTCCTTCTGAGGAGTGGCTGTGGGTTTGAACCGCCAGCCTTCTGGTTAGCAGTCAAATGCCTTAAGCATTATGCCACCAAAGCTCCTTCAGATATAAAGGAGAGTTCAAATATACCAATGTATATCCAACTCGTCCTCGGTCCATGAGGTACTTATCCATATAATTCTAAGTACTTGTAAAACGCACCACACAAATATTTAGCCTAATAGACAGTGAGTAAATGGAAAATCCACTTCCAGTGATGAGATATACATTACTATATCCTAAAACCCACTGCCATTGAGTCAATTCAACTCATAGGGACCCTATAGCATACAGTAGAACTACCCCATAGGATTTCCAAGGTTGTAAATATTTATGGAAGCAGGCTGATTTATCTTTCTTCTGTGGAGCAGCTGATGGACTTGAACCACCAACCTTTTGCTTAACGGCTGAATGTCTTAATCACTGCATCACCAGAGCTCCTTATGGGGTTACTGTACTTACATGTAAATAATAATAACTTTATAAAATGATATTTAAATGTTAAAAGGCATGTGTGTAAAAATACGGTATTTCACATTTGTTACAAATTTTGCTTGTGTTTGCAAGCACACAAACCATTTGTGTGTCTTTTCTCTAAAAAAGAAAACAAAACAAAAAAACAATACACTCATCATCGGAGGAAAACATGTGGCTCAGGTTGTGCCACTGGTGGACTGGGCCAACTTTGCTCATTTATTCCAATTAAAGGTTGTTTCTCTTTAGAGAACATGGAGTATTTTTACCTTCTCTGTCAAAAGACACTCTTGTTTTGCTTTCCATATAACATTTTCTGTTTAAGGTGAGGAGCTTATGTGAGAACAATTTAAATTTGTTCAGCCAGCAGGAAACTTATGTAATGCTTTGTTCCTTAATGAGGGCACCTGAATCTTCAAAAGTAATTACTAGTTTTTCCAGGTGCAGATGATCAAATTAAGGATGGGAAAGGTGCCAAAGGTGTGTAAACAAAGGAACAATTTCCAAGGATGCTGACTGAAGCAAGTGGAAAAGGATCAAACTAATCAATGATGGAATTTAAAGGACTAATACATTAACCCACTGGGCCTCACCAGATTGCTGAAATAATTACAGCATAGTGCTAGAAGACTATGAATTTCAAATAGTCTGTCTTTCATTTCCATAGCAGTACTGACTCGATGGCAAATAACAACAACAACAACAACTTAACAACTTACTTATTAGTACCAGCACGTGTTTGCTTTCCATTTTGAAAAAAAATACACATATATATTGTAGTGGACAGCACTTGCTGCTTTCTTATCCATTTTTCCCTACCTAAGAATCTGATTTTAGTCCATCTGTTTAAACCATCTCCACACAGCTCAGTACTCCAATCTCAGCTCTGTAATGGTCATAGTAGTTTAACTTGCCTTGTCAGTGATTACTTTTAGAAACCAGGCCCAAGACAAATGGTCTAAATTATTCCCTTTATACTTGCAACTGGTTCAATAATGAGCATCCAATCCAATTTATTCCAGTTACTTTGGGACTTCTGGGAAAGACAGTTCATTGCTTTTCTGAGACAGCCATTGGAAGTGGCAGGCCTCTCTCAGGAAAATAGAGATGTGGCCTAAACCTCATTACCAGGATGAAAATAAAGCAGCTTTGAGAAGAAAGTCTAAACAAAAAAAATCTAAGTGAAAAGAAATCTGAGTCTTGATTGCACACCTTTATTAAGCAATCCTTACAGTCAAAACTTATTCAGATAAGTAAGCAATAGTTTAAGACAACTTAAGTTGGTTCTCTGTCACTTGCAACCAAAAGCATTTTAACTAATAGTAATGTACTTGAATAGCAGTTTTTCAAAATTCTGGGACATATGAAATTATTTCCGTTCTCTTCAACAGACCTGTATTTCTTTTTACTTTATATTGAGATGGTTTTATATTTATAAAATAGTTAAAATACATTACAGAGTGTCCCCATACACTTTTTACCTGGCTTTCCTGAATGTTAAAATCTTACTGTGAAATAATTATCAAAACTAAGCAATTAACATTGGGACAATGCAATTTACTATCCTACAAACTTTATTCAGATTTCAACAGTTTTTCCACTAATGCCCTTTTTCTGTCCCAGGAAACAATCCAGGATCCAGAATGTATTTACTTGTCAGGTCTTAGTCTCTTTTAATTTGTGATATTTCTTCATTCTTTTTTGTCTTTCATGATTTTGACACCTTTTGTCTTTCAATTTAGGTTTGTCTGACTTTTTCTCATGATAAATTGAAGTGAGGCTTTGTTGGAAAGAATACTATAGAGGTGCATCATTTCTCAATACATCATAACAAGGGCTTCATGATTAGTTAAGTCTAGTGAAACTAACCTGGATCACCTGGAAAAGATGGGGGTCTGGCAGATTTCTCCACTTTAATATTTATTATTATTATTATTATTATTATTATATTTTAGTAAGGAATATTTTGTAATTATACAAATATCTTAACTCTATTTAAACTTTTGCACACTAATTTTAACATTCATTATTACTATGATATTCTAATGGTGATTTTGTAT
Organism: Orycteropus afer afer; assembly: GCF_000298275.1. Classification (NCBI taxonomy): domain Eukaryota; kingdom Metazoa; phylum Chordata; class Mammalia; order Tubulidentata; family Orycteropodidae; genus Orycteropus; species Orycteropus afer. Next base: position 26,527,123 of record NW_006921594.1, read on the forward strand.
TCTCTCATTCCTATTTTCAACTTGCAATTCTTTATAGGGTATGTCCTTTTTCTCATTTAAGATTACATCAGACCAGAGTTGTATCTCAGAACTGGGATCTTTATTTTAAACCATTTTACTGTCTTGACTCTGTTTTCCTTAACACAAGTTTCTACATTACCAGCTTTTACTCATTAAGTGTAACTTCCAAAGGCTCTCCTATCTCAGCTGTTAGCTACTATTTAACTTCCCTTTCCCATTTCCAATCAGCTACTACTGCTATATTTTAGTAGATTTAAACTCACCTTTGTCCAAACATGGAGCTCTGGTGGCACAGTGCATAAGGCATTTGGCTGCTAACCAGAAAGTTGGCAGTTCACACCCACCAACTGCCAGCTTCTCCACAGGAGGAAGATGAGGCAATCTACTACCATAAAGATTCACAGCCTTGGAAACATAACAGGAGTCACCATGGGTCGGGATTAACTCAATGGCAGTGAGTTTGATTTTGGGTTTGATTTGTGCAACAGATATAAAGCATATATCAGGTGATATAGCATCACAACACCTTTCCTGGCTATTTTGGTAAAGCTAATACGAATTCTCACCACTTATCCGTCAGTTTGTCATACTGCAGCGACTTGCATGTTGCCGGGATTCTGGAAGCTAGGCCACCGATCTTTCAAATATCAGCAGGGTCTCACATGGTGGACAGGATTCAGAGATGCTTCCACACTAAGACAGACTAGGAAGAAGAACCTGGCAATCCACTTCTAAAAAATCTGACCCATAAAAACCTTATGAACAGCAGTGGCACATCGTCTGATATAGTGCTGCAAGATCAGCCCCTCAGGTTAGAAAGCATTCAGAATATGACTGGAGAAGCACTACCTCCTCAAAGTAGAGTCGACCCTAATGACCTTCATTTGCTGAGATGGCAAAACTCAAAAGGAGAAGAAACAAATGTTGCAAACATGAATTAAAAATCATAATGTGAAGTGTACAAAGTATGACAGAATTTTTCAAAACCAACAACCTACTTATTGCAAATACCTTTTTTCAACAACATAGAGGGCAACTGTACATGTGGGCCTCACTGAATGGAATACACAGGAATTAAATCAAGATGGTAGAGAAGCTCAATATCATCAGTCAGAAGCAGGTCAAGAGCCCGCTGAAAATAGAGCATCCACTGCTCATGTGCAAGTTCAAGTCGAAGCTGAAAAAAATTAAAATAAGTCCATAAGAACCAAAGAATGGCCTTGAGTATATCCCACCTGAATTTAGAGACCATCTCAAGAATAGATTTGATGCACTGAACACTAACGACCAAAGACCAGATGACCTGTGGGATGATATCAAGCACATCATACATGAAGAAAATCAAAGGTCATTAAAAACACAGAAAAGAAAAAAAGACCAAAATGAATGTCAGAAGAGATTCTAAAACATGCTCTTGAACATAGAATTGCTGAAGGGAATGCAAGAAATGAAGAAATAGAGCTGAACAGATGATCTCAAGGGTGGCTCTAGAAAACAAAGTAAATTATTATAATGAAATGTGCAAATACCTGAAGTTAGAAAATCAAAAGGGAAGAACATGCTCAGCATTTCTCAAGCTCAAAGAACTGAAGAAAAATTCAAGCCTCAAATTGCAGTATTGAAGGACTCCATGGAAAAAATATTGAACAACACAAGAAGTATCAAAAGAAAATGGAAGGAATACAGAGTCACTAAACCAAAAAGAATTAGTCTACATTCAACCCTCTCAGAAAGAAGCATATGATCAAGAACTGATGGTAATGAGGGAAGAAGTCCAAGCTGCACTGAGGGCATTGGCAAAAAACAATGCTCCAGTAATTGACAGAGTATCAGTTGACATGTTTCAACAAACAGATGCAGCACTGGAAGCACTCAGTGTTTATGCCAAGAAATTTGGAAGACAGCTGGCCAACCAACAGAAAGAGATTCATATTTGTGTGCAGTCCAAAGAAAGGTGATCCAACAGGATGTAGAAGTTATCCTACAATATTAATATCACACACAAGTAAAATTTTTCTGAAGATAATGGAGAAATGGTTGCAGCAGTACATAGCCAGAAATTCAAGCTGGATTCAGAAGAGGACATGGAACTAGGGGATATGATTACTGATGTCAGATGGATCTTGGCTGATAGCAGAGAATACCAGAAAGATGTTTACCTGTGTTTAATTGACTATGTAAAGGCATTCAGCTGCGTGGACCGTAACAAATTATTGATAACATTGCAAAGATTTGGAATTCCAGAGCACTGAAATGTGCCCATGTGGACCAAGAAGCAATTATTCAAACAGAACAAAGGGATATTGCTTGGTTTAAAATCAGTGAAGGTTTGTGTCAGAGTTGTCTCTTTTCACCATATTTATTCAATCTGTATACTGAGCAAATAACCCACGAAGCCGGACTATATGAATAACATGATGTCAGGATCAGAAGAAGACTTATTAACAATATGTGATATACACATGAATCATATCACCATATCCCTTGCTTGCTGAAAGTGAAAATGAACTGAAGCACATACTGATGAAGATCAAAGACTATAGCTTTCTGTACAGATTACAATTCAACATAAAGAAAACAAAAATCCTCCCAACTGGACAAATAAGCAACATCAAGATTAATGAAGAAAAGATCGAGGTTGTCAAAGACTTCGTTTTACTTGAATCCACAATCAACACCCATGGAAGCAGCAGTCAAGAAATTAAATAATGTGTTGCAATGGGCAAATCTGTTGCAAAAGACCTCTTTAAAGTGATAAAGAGCAAAGATATTACCTTGAGGATTAAGGTACACCTGACCTAAACCATGGTATTTTCAATTGCCTCATGTGCATGTGAAAACTAGAAAATGAATAAGGAAAAATGAAGAAGAATTGATGTCTTAGAATTATGGTGTTGGCGAAGAGTTTTGACTATACCATGAACTACCAGGAGAATGAACAAATCTGACTTAGAACAGACAAATACAGCCAGAATGCTCCTTAGGATCGAGGGTGGTGAGACTTCATCTTGTATGCTCTGGACATATTTAGTAGTGACCAGTCCCTGAAGAAGGACACTATGTTTAAAGCAACGGGTCAGTGAAAAAGAGGAAGACCCTCAAAGGGATGGATTGACACAGTGGCTGCAACAATGAGTGGGTTCAAACACAGCGAAGTTTCTCAGGGTGGCACAGAACCCGGCAGCATTTCTTTTGTTCTACATAGGGTCGCTATGAATCAGAAGTAATTTGACGGCCTCTAACAACAAAAATGTGAATTAATGAAAAACATAGTCTGTGGATACTTTAGAGTCAAGTTGTAAACACAGCAATGAACCTGATTCTAATACCCTACCATTACCCCTACTGTCCCTACAGAATTAATATTCCATATTTTGCTATAAAAAGGAAACTTTCATACTTTTGGCATAAAAAGGAAAGACATTATGCTGAGTCAGTCACTGAAGGACAAATATTGTATGAGTCCATTATTTGTAATAAGGAAAAGAAAGGTTTACACAGGGAAGAAAATTTTCTTTGTTGATTACCTGGGGAGGGGAGGGGAGAGAAAATAGATAATTAAGAGGCAGTATTGATATGGGTGTAGTGATTTAAATAATAATAATAACAATAATAATTTTTTTAAAAAGGGAACTTAATTATACTACTGGCAAAGCAAGCAAACAAAACATTTATATATCCATAATAATATCTATGAGAGACAAAGAGTTGGAAACAATTTCAATTAAAAAAAATGATCAGCTGCATTTGGTAGTGAATTTCTGGAAATGGAGTCCAAGAGGGACGTTTGAAAGGCATTGCACCTAACTTTGTACTGTTACTATAACACCTGATAATAATATATCAATTATGATTTCCAAACAGGTTTCACATTTAATAGGTTTTTCTCATGAATATGGAGATTTACCTTCACTGAAACAGAACACTGGAGCAGAGGTAGGCTGGATCCACGTGCAGTGGCAGGTGTTTGGGTAGCTTGTAAAGATGGGCACCAGGACTGTGCCAAAACTTAACAGCAGTCAGATCCTGGAACTAGCTTTACTTCTGTGTGTTTCTATATACTTTAACTTTCACTCTATTAAAATGTAATCATTTCAGAGATCTTTTACAGATCCTAAAAATATCACTATTATAAATGAGGCCATTTTATTGGTTAACTTTAGTAAATGAGTTAGTGAGGAAAAGTGTTGAAATAATTAAATAATATAAAAAAGTGAACATTAGTGGCTTTTAGAAAGTTATCTTGGATTTTATTCACCCATTTTTTGTCCATATGGATAAATGAGTCAGTGTTTATATATGAAAAAAATCAATGGTGAGTCGATGGTCTTTTTCCAGGCCAGAGCATGCATGCCCTTTGGAAAGAGACGTTGATAATGCCTGCTGTTTGATGCTCCAAGCATTTTCAGAGCGTACTATGGGAGAAGTCCAATCTAGGTTCAAAGGGACTAAGTCTTCAGGGTCAATAAGGCTCCTAAAACTTAAGTACAACCTAACATATCCTCTAAAAAAACTGTGACCTTCCTCTGGGTTTCTGGGCTTCCATAGCATCTTGTTTTTGTCTTTACTGTCATTCATTCCATTACATACATTTATTTAACTGATCAATTTTCTCCTCTAGGATGAAATCTTTCTGTTCTATATCTTTGTATCTCTAGGACTTAGAATATGTGGCACTCATTAAATGTCACTCTAATAAATGAAAAAACAGTAAACAATATGGAAATTTTTCTTCATAAATACAGACACTTTGAAATTTCTTATAGGCAAAAAGTTCTGAGTTAAATATAATTAAATATGTCAAGTTATCTTCTATTATAATTTTAAAAATTAATTTCAAGTGTGAAAATTATAAGAACTCCCATTTTAAAAGTTAAAAATGAAAATAGATAAAGCTCTATGGCTTTGAAACACTTGGAGAAGTATTAAGGACACATTTTAATTAAATACAGAATGATGTCATTGTAAGTCACTAGTGCTTAATATTTTCCACTTCTAGCCCTTTCTAAAATAGTAAATCTAAAGGAAACATGAAGTTACACATAACACAATGTCCCTTTCATTAATAAGCTCTGAAATTACTTTTTTTTTCTTTCCTGCTGGAGGGTAAAGTATGTTGTGGTTTAAGCAAAAGGACAAAACTTCCTATGTGAATATGAGACACAGGAGAGAAGCAATTTAGTCATTTTAATGTAATGATGCCAAAATTTTTCATTTTGACTGTAGGCTTAAATTTAAAAAAAAATTACTCTTCCTGCAAAGTTAATGTATAGCTATGAAATACTTTTGTAGTCCTAAATGACTGTGAAATTAAGTTGACTTTTTATGAACATAAATATAAATTGTTCTACCAAAGATAAATATGAAAGAAATGGTAATAGGTTTGGCCCATTGTGTACTCACCACCTAACAGTTTACATACAGACAAATGTCCACATTCGGAAAATCATTCAAAGGTATTAAAAAAATGATTAGAACTACAGAATGAGATAAGAAGAATAAACAATCCCTTGTTCAAGATGTAATTCAGCAGTGTTCCAATCCTGTTTTAAAGGCAGCATTACCTGAGTTCTAATGTGTGGATAACTTTGTGTGTGTATAATTTGTGTGTTTATTCCTGCTTCAAAATATATGACAGTACCATTATTTTAAAATATATATTTATTTTTAATTTTAGAGGTAAAACCAATGTGTATTTAATCAATGGCTTACATGCAAATAGAAAGTTTTCCATACATTAAACACATTTTAAAAGTAATAGATTCACAGAAAACTTAATTATGACAAAACACAGACATTTTGTCATCAATTCTATTACAAATATATACCAATAATTAGTTTGAAAGCTTTCAAAACATGGCTCCCAATCTACTTTTGCTATCTTATCATTTTGTCAAATGTCCTCTACAGATTGGGTTAACAGAATTTTCTATGCCTGTTCCATATACTTTTTGTTCTGAGCCTTTTCTCATAAAAATCCTTCAAAATCAAATTCCCTCCCTTTCCTCCATTTCTGTCTGTCACAAAATCAGACCTTTGCTTCAAAGTTTATTTCAAAATAGTGGATGTACTACATTAGAAGCTAAGGATATCATTACCCAGAAATATTAGTTATTGGAAGCATAGTAGAATCCCAAGAAATGAAATAGAAAAATGTATTTTTTAGGAATAAGGTCATCATCTTAAAGAAATAAGGGTAACAAGAAATTGATAGAAAGTGAGGTTGTAAATACTAAAAGATAAATTCCAAAGGCAACCTTAGGCTGTAAGGGATTACACTTGATAGAGTAGTGGTAGAGTGAATATCAGCCACCAAAAAATGCCCATATTCTAATCCCCACAATCTGTGACTATGTCACCTTACATGGCAAAGGGGATTTACGGATGTGATTAGGTTAAGGATCCTGAGATAGGGAGATTCTCTTGGATTATTCAATCGGGCCCAAAATAATCACAAGTGTCTTATAAGTGGGAGGTAAGAGTGTTAGAGTGAGAGAAAGGGAAGTGATGACAGACACAGAGGGTGGGACAATGCGAGGAGGGGCCACAAGCCAAGGTATGCGAACAACTTCTACAAGGGAGAAAAGGCAAGGACACAGGTTCTCTTCCAGGGCATCCAAAAACAGCATAGCCTTTCTGCCTCAAGCTTCTACCTCTAGGAGTATAAGATAACAAGTTTATGTTGTTTAAGGTCTATAAGTTTGTAGTAATTTGTTAGAGCAGTACTAGGAAACTAATACAAGAGTCAATGCCATTCAAGGGAGGGTACTCAGTCTTTAGAATTAGATAAAAACTGTGACTGAAATTCCATTTAGGCATTTATTTACTGCGTGAATTTGAGCAAATTACTTAGCTTCTTTGTACCACCCATACAATGCAGAATGCTTATGCAACCCCTTTCCGTAAGCACTCTTCTTCTTCTTCTTCTTTTGTAAGTTTGATTTGGGTGAAAGTTTACAGAGTAAATTGGTTTTCCTTCAAGAGTTCATATATATTTTGAGTTGTGACATTTATTGCAATCCCACAATGTAAAAGCACTTATCTACTTCCTGCTGTGCTTACCATTTCCTTCCATATTCTTTCTTATCCCTACTTGCCTTCTAAACTTTATTTTTAGCCTAATGTTAGACTTTTGATCTTGTATGGTTGATTGTTCTAATGAATACATACCTTCTGATATTACTGTTCACCTATTAGACCTGCCTATCATTGGCTGGAAGTTGAGCAACAGGGTTTGAATTCAGTTCCTGGCTTTAAGGGTATCTTATCCACGTGTCTAAGTGAAGTTGACTCTCCAACTCAAGTTCTTTGGATCAGTCTTGGATACCTGACACAGGCTCTCATAGTTGAATTTTATTTCCTGATAATTTGGAATTGGGTTTGAGAAATGGCTATACATGTTGGCTTATTCTTGTTGTTGTGGTTGTTGTTATATGCCATCGAGTCAGACCCGACTCATAGCGACCCATCCTTGGGTTTCTGAGGCAGTATCACTACAGAAGTAGATTGCCCCATCTTCCTTCCGAGGAGTGGCTTGTGGGTTTGAACCGCCAGCCTTCTGGTTAGCAGTCAAGTGCCTTAGGCACTACATTACCAGAGCTCCCTATTCTTGTTGTAGGTGCTATCAAGTCGGCTCCGACTCCTAGCGACTGTATGTACAACAGAATGAAACACTACCCAGGCCTGCACCATTTTCACAATTCTTGCTTTGCTTGAGCCCATGGTTGCAGCTACTGTGTCAATCCATCTCATTGAGGTTCCTCCCCTTTTTTCTTGACCCTCTAACCTATATTTTATCCTTCTCTAGGGGACTGGTCCTTTTTGACAGCATGACCAAAGAAGGTGAGATGAAGTCTAGCCATTCTTGCTTCCTGACAATGTGGAGTTACCACTTGTCTCTTGCTGTGTGAATAAAAAGCAGTGGAGAAGTCAAGCTACACAAAAACAGAGAAAAGCAAAAATAAGAGACTCAGAGAGCCTCCTTTCTGAAATCCTAATGCATTATCAGGTCCAAGTTCTTCTCCTTTCTTGAGATCTAGCTATGCTGTGCTTCGGTTCATGAACCATTCCCTTGTCTTACAAAGAATTCGCCTGTTTGTTTATCTAGAGCAAGTTGTCTTTACTTAAAAAATTCTGAAAAAAGATATATTTTGAAGAGGAGATGTATGATGATAATCCTTGTTACTGAAATAGTCCTTGCTATATATTCAGAGTTCAATAAATTTAAGGAGTTCTGGTGGCACAGAGGTTAAACACTAGATTGCTAACAGAAAGATGGGTGCTTTGAACCCACCGCTGCTCTGTGGGAAAAAGCTTTTGCTCTCTGCTTCAATAAAGATTTACAACCTTGGAAACCCTATGGGGTAGTTCTATTCTGTCCTATAGGTCCACTCTGAACCAGAAGCAACTTGATGGCAATGGGTTTGGTTTGGTTTGGTTTGGTTTTATGATTACAGTAATGAACCTCACTATAATGAAATTTCTGGAAAGCCAAAACTGTTCCAAAAACTGAAAAGAATTCCTCTTTGTTTAACTGTTAGAACAAAATGTATTTGCACAGCAAATAGTTCAAAGGGGAAAGTCAGAGGAATTTGAAGCCCCCTTCCCACCCCAGTGAAGCAAAATTAGTTTAATAAATAGTGAGCATACAGAGAGGTATGGTGTTTTCTTTGTTTAGTTTATTTATGCTTTTCAAGTACTATTTCCATACTCTGAATCAAGCTGTCTAAAATTTATGAAAAACTAGCTGTTATTCTTCTTAGACCTAATCCAAGTAGAAGTCATACTTTTTTTTAAATTTGGTTTAAAATCTAAATGATTTTCTCTTACTATTTAGATAAGCATAGAATCCTTTTATCATATGAATCCTTAAATGTGTAAAAATAAATAAATAACTACCAAACCTGTTGCTGTTGAGTCAATTCTGAATCATAATAACCCTATAGAAGGGAGTAGAATTGCCCCACAGTGTTTCCAAGGCTGCAATCTTTATGGAAGAAGATGGTCAAGTCTTTTTCCTGGGGAGCCACTGGTGAGTTCTAACTGTCCACCTTTCACATAGCAGCTAAGTGCTTAAGCACTGTGCCATCAAGGGCTCCTTTTTTGAATATGTGAGGAGATGAAAATTTTAAATTAAATTGAAACAAATAATAGCTATCTTGATATCCCAAGGAGTCTCCTTGTCAGTCTGAAACACAGAATTCCATTTACTTTTTAGGGAACAGCCAATTGTTATAGCAGCAGTTGTCATGTTGTGACATTCAGCAGCCTGAAGTCCCCTGGGATGGAGAACTGAAAACAGGCAGAGTGCTGTCGGGCTGCATTTAAAGCTGCAAACCTTCACAAGTCTCGATTTACAGAAGGAAGAGAACAAAGTGGTTAATGGTTCTTCCTGTCACAATGGTCTCCAGAATGCTACTGAACTGATGATTTGTTAACCTTAATATTTTAGCAGTTCATCCAGTTTTCAGGGTAATCCCAAAAGATTTAAAAAAAAAAAAAAAAACTGAACATTATTGTTTGAAACAAATATAGACATTTTTCTATTTACATATTATATTTTGACCAATATTAGAATATGATATAGGATATAGTAATGTAAGGTTTCTAAGAAATATTTGTGGTATAACCTAAAAAGAATATAATTTCACCATCTTTGTGTTCTATTTTGGCTATTCAAAGTATAAACCATGCTATAATAATAAATACTTCCATTCCTTAATGTTAAGACCATATGAATGATGCTATATCCATTTGCCCACAGTTTCTGATTGGTGCAACTGGAAATAGTTCAGTAAGACTGACCTTCTAAATGAATACTTAGAAGCATTATTCCAACCATAGAGATGATGCTGACAACTCCCACTGAGCTAATTTGTCTATCCATTCTGATCCCCCAGTGTGAAATGACCTAAGGCAGTATTTACATAACTAAAATAAGATAGAGATTCAAACAGTCATTTTGTCCACATGGCAGTAAATAGCAAATTAGACTCATTTTTTGTCACACTTAATTGACCTTCTCTCACTTTCTCTGAATGTATGAAAATTACAGGGTGTTTTGGGGTCAAGTTACCAGTGTAAATATAAAGAAATAAGTTATAAATGTTGTAAATATCTTCACTATTCACTGAACGTATTCTTTACCCTTAGAATCTCATTACTGTATTAATGGGGTGGAGGATGCCTATTTGATTAAATTGGTCAGACAATTGCAGTGTTTCATACACACTTTTTTTTAGCATTTTATATAAATGTGGGTTTATTACTTACTTATTTATTCATTCGTTCTACAAAAAGAGCTATGAAATATAAATACCAAATTCTGAGGGTGAATGGTATATTGCTCTTCTCAAGGGGGATTAATTGGAGTTTTCATGAAGAAACAGGAGCTAAAATCTAGAGGATGACTAAGATTTAGGAGAGGAGAAAACAGGAGGATAATTGAATGAATGTGTTATCTCATGTGAAAAGGTGTGGGGAGGGAGTTCCTGTGCAAGGCCACTTTGGAAAGGCCATGAACTGGAGGGTATGATGAAGAGACAGGCACAGGCCACCTCATGAAGAGGAGCCTTGAAGACTATACTCATGATTTTTGTCCTAAGAACAATTAGAAACCACTGAGTTTGAATCAGAAGTGGAGTACAAACAAGTTAGAATTTTAAAGATTATTTTAGCTGCATTCAAAAGAATGAATAGAAAGGGAGGAAGCACTGATGCTCAGTGAACAATTAAAGGTAAACTGCCTTTCTCCACACCGTGTTCTCTCTTTTCTAGGTTCCTTGACTGCTAACCAGGAGGCTGGCGGTTCAAACCCACCAGCCACTCCTCAGAAGGAAGATGAGGCAATCTACTTCCGTAGTGATACTGCCTAGGAAACCCAAGGAGGGGTCGCTATGAGTCGGGTCTGACTCGAAGGCACATAACAACAACAACAACATATTACTATATCATTTTTGAAATCTAAAACAATATAGCAATAAAGGGTATTTTTTAGAAAAGAAAAATATTCAGAAATGACTACTTTAATTTTGCATGATTTTTTTAAATCCTTGCCATGTATATTTTATGTCATTATAATCATAGTACATATATAGTAGTATTTTTTTTTCATGCTTTATCATAAATATTCTCCCTGTCCTAAAGGATCTTTATAAACATTAAGCAATTACTATATCATATTTTACCCAGATGATATGTCACAATTATCATAACCAGGCACTTACTGTGTGTCTAGAAGCACTATAATCTGAATTCCATGGATATTCATGGATTGTCTTATGAGAATTGATGAACTGAATTTTTGAAATGTTTTTGGAGAATCCATAGTACTCATCAAATTTTCAAATGGCACATAACTCAAAATGGTATGTGGAAATTTAAATATTAAAAGTTGGTAAAATCCCAAGTCAGTCTTCAGTATTTGAGAAATCTGAGAAAAAAGTAGGTAGTGTTAAAATTTGCAGCATTCAATTTAATTGATTTTAGGAGTTCAAGAGAAGCTGCCAAGAAATAAAACCAAAGTCATTCATACATTTATGACACATTATTAAGTATTGAGAAAGATAATTTAAATGTTATGCTATCAATAATTTATTTCCAGACATATATTTTATGTCTTTTAAAAAAGTTTCAAACAATATTTTTAAACCACTGCTGCATGTTTTACTCTATAGCATAATCATTCCTTTCAAAAAAGTTTAGAAAAGTATTTTTTAACCACTGCTATAGATTTTACTATACAGCAGAACTATTCACTTAAATATACTCTATCAATAATACCAAAAAATACTATGTTAAAACCATGTATTTCGATCTCTTACTTTATAAAACAAAACCTATGATATTTAAATAGAGAAATTCTGTTTAACAGCAGTAAAGGATTGTGGAAACACTATGATGTCATGGCTCGAGTTACATTGTATAATGTAAACACATGGATGTACTTTTTCTCAAAGTTTTTCTTAGAGTTTATATTTTCAGAGACAAGTGGTTGAATTATGTAACACCAAAAAAAATTATTTTTAGATAATTAAAAATTACACTTTTTTTATTAAAATTTTTTTAAATTTTTTTTTAAATTTCATTAAAACAGACTATTCTAAAAATAAGTAAATATTTTACCCTTCTGAAAATTATTCATTCTGTACATTATGTACCTACGAAAATTATGCTAATCTTTTAATCTTTGACTTTTAAATAACTATATCTTACATACTATCTTCAATAATGATAAATTTAAGAGTGAAATTACAAATTTTTATTTACCAAACTTATTGCCTCACATGCACTAAAGTTTCATGCATTTAAAATTCAGGGAAAAGATATGAATTTTTATTTTTTATTGCTTTATTACCTCAAATAAAGTAAATATCCTAAGTTGACCAGACAACCAATTATCTTCAAAATGATAGTTGAGTTATATGCTGTACATTGTATTTTCTAACATATTTTAAATATTGTCTAATAAATTAAAAATTGTACCTTCAGTTGTTATTAACAATACATAAGAAAAAAAGCAAAAGAGTCACCTCTATTCAGATATAAAACAGAAAACATGTACAGTAAAATAATTTCTGTAAAATATTAAAGCTCAATTTAAAGCTAAACTACAGAAATATTGTGCAATAAATTTAGCATTATCTATTAAGTAATTGAAGGTTAAGACATTTGGCTGTTAACCAAACACTGGCAGTTCAAACCCACAGGCCACTGTGGGAAAAAGATGAAGCAGTCTGCTTCCATTAAGATTTACAGCCTTAAAAACCCTATGGAGTTGCTAAGAGTTGGAATCAATGCAACGACAGTATTAAGTAATTGAAGCAAAAAATGTACAAAAACTTTTAATAGAAATTGCAAGAGAGTATTTGAGAGTGGAAGAAACTATGCTTCCGTATGAGCATCACAGGAGGAAAGACAGAAGTTTTAGGACAGAGAGCCCTTACTTAAACTTTAAAGAACTCTACAATTTGGCCCCTATGTAGCTTACTGACTTTTCTCACTGTATTCTTTTCCATTTGGCCTACCCTCTAGACTGACAGAACAGCTTATTGTTAATTCATTATTAACAATTCATATTCCCAGAATATTCATATTCCCAGAATTTTCTGGCTTCCTTGCACTCACATATTTATTTCTGCCAGGAATGTTTTCTATGTTGAATTCCATTTGTCAACTGTCTTTCAATACCCATTTAAAACAGAGCCTTTCCTGACTCTACCAAACTTTTCCCTCTTTCTAGTTTTCTAATCTTTGTCTTCTATGGGCATAATTTATGAAATAATGAATTAAAGTACTTAGCAAAAAAAAAAAAACCTAGAACATATGTCTGCATAGTGAATGAATCTAGAACTACTGTTATTATTATCTATTTTACCTTCTGTACTACTTAGCATACATAGTATATGCTCAGAAAATATTTATTGAATTGGTATTAATAACTTTAAATTTAATATAGTCTCTAATCTTCTTTATTTTAATCTTATGGATAATATAAATTAACCGATTTCGACCAAACAGGTTTACACCATTAACCCCAAAACCAAAAAAACAACTTACTGCCATTGAGTCAATTCCAACTCACAGTAATTATCATTGGGTTTCCAAGACTACAAATCTTCACAGAAGTAGATTGCCTCATCTTCTTCCCATGGAGCAGCTGTTGGTGGTTGAACTGCTGACCTTCTGGTTAGCAGTCAAATGCCTTTCAAAACTCCCCATTGGCTTCTCATTGACATAGCCTTATACCCACACTTCAACATAGCAGATAAGGCTTTCAAGATCAGCTTCTCAATCTACCTTCTTGATTTCACCTCCAATCTTTAAATGTGGATTTTGATCATTTTACTTCTTTTTCCAGTTTAAACATGCCTTGCATAATTTTAACCCTGCATTTTCAAGAACAGAGTGCTGCAGTATTATTATGGATGATAATAACATACGAATATGTATTTCTGGTACAGGGTACTCTCACCCTGAGGAAGAAGTCATTTTGAAAGCATGTTTTACACTTCATGTACTATCTCTCCAACAAGATATCTCTATCTTTAGAATAAAATTCTTATAACATTTCATGCAGAAAAACTTAAAGGACTAATCTCTATACTTTTGGGAAGCAAAGTTTGATATATAAATTTAAAACAATCTTTCCAAAACCAAACCCAAAATTCAGGCTTTTGTATTCACAAAGTATGGACAGATTCCTTGCTAGCTACATGGATTTACTTGGACAATATATTTAAATATTTGAATCTCTTTTAACTCATTTATAAAATATGCATAATAATGTAAAGATTATTAGGAAGATTAAAAATGCTATATGAAAAGAATTTAGTATTTAGTAGATACTTAATTGAAAAAATAGTGATTTTTGTTGGTATTGGAATAAGCATCCTAAATACATTAAAACCTGAAATGAATGGAGCCTTTCTTAGGTTTTTTGTGTATCCCAAAGAATTCTTTTAATCCATCCTACCCTTCTCCCCATCCTCCCATCAGGAAAATAACATAAAGGATAAAATCTAAAGATACAAAGAAATAAACCATAGAAAGGAATAATCAATTCTCCTTTGTGACTCAGACTGAAGGACTGCTTAAAATAGGCCTAACAATATCATGCTGTTATTAATAGAGCACAGTGAATGATAAAATAATGTAAAATGACCACTGTTTTCAGAAAGTACTCTTTCTTTACTCATTTCATCTAACACTATACTAACAAGGAGTCCTATTTACTACCCGCAGAGAGAAAAAGGGATTATTCTTATACAGTATGAGAACAAGGATTCAGGTCTAAAAATAATCTATATTAATATGATTAACAAAATTTTGAATTAAGATTATTCACATTTTTCTGCATTTGCTATAATTCTGCGTTCTATGATCCATACCAAATTTTCTTGATCATTCATTTTTCTAAACCTCTAAATAGTAAAATGGATATTAAAAAAAAAAAAAAAAAAGCTCAAGAATTAAACTCTTAACATAGTGAAAAATTTTTTTAAAGGTATTCCTTTCAAAATAGTGTATTTTTCATTCATCTCTCCTAAGTACCTTATGCACTTGACTGCTAACCAGAAGGCTGGCGGTTCAAGCCCATCAGCCACTCCTCCGAAGGAAGGTTAGGCAATCTAGTTCCGTAGTGATACTGCCTCGGGAACCCAAGGAGAGGTCACTATGAGTCAGATCCAACTCGATGGCACATAACAACAACAATGGCCACTAAAACCACATATTTCATTTTTCTTTTCTACTCATTCCTATCAGAGGATAATAAATGTAATTTTCTTTAAAATCATTTACTAAAAGAAGCAACAACCAAAATGATTTCTAAAGATGCAGCATTTTTGAAGCATTTGGGATATAAAGATAATATTCATGCATTAAATCTGGGCAATAAAAATCCAGAAGCATATTATTGAGTCTCCAAGTGAAGCCCGAAGTATGTGAGGTGGATGAACGGAAGTGCGGGCTGTCTTCTCCACCCACAGTCCTTCCTGCTGCTCCTGACAGAGAAGAGTCTCTCTGTTTGCCCATGGAAGTCCCCAGCCATTACTTCAGAATTGTACTTGTCACAAACTAAGCCACTTTACTCGGTACTTTCTAATGCACAGATGAGAGTGGAGGGAGTTTGTGATGCAATTATATAGGTAAATCTAGATCGTCACATTTCTCCTCAGTGCTAGAATCCAGATTTTATTCCCGATTCAGCACTGTGGACAGCCCGCCAGAAGCAGTTTTCCTGTTCAAACATAACAGATGCTGTTTCTTCTCCATAAGGAAAGAATTTCACATTTTGAGTAAGAATTTTGGCACGACACAGTCAGTTACGTGGGGTAACACCTGAATGTAATTTATTTGTGTGCAGAGTAAATCGTTTGCTTAGTCATGTCTAGTAGCAAAAATGTTTTCTTCACAAATAAAATGTGTTGCCAATTGTCAATCAAGGGAAAACAGGTTATACTGAAAGAAAAAAAAAATCTCAGTAACTTAAAAAGACAGACATTTATTTCTAGCTCAGATTTTCCAGCAGGTCTTCAAGTGGGGTTCTGCCTAAGTAAGATTCTGGTACCCAGGTGACAGAGACTGCATCTTGGCAAGTCCTGAGGCAGGAAAAGGTAATGTGAGAAATGACACTTTGGGCCCTAGAGTTAACTGTTTGCATAGAAGTGACATGTCAATTCAATGCTGACTTCATTTAATTTGTCAAAGCTAGCAACAAAGCCATTCTAACTTCTAAGAGGGAGTGGAAATGTACAATTCTACCTTGTGTGCCAACAAAGGATTAAAAGACTAATAAACAGTTCAAAGGACTACTACAGCAACAGTTTATAACTTTAAGTAACTTTAAGTTTTCATTCCTATGGTTGAATCAACACATATTTACTGTCCATCCATGAAGAATAGAGCAAAGAAGTATGTCCCATGAGAAGGATAAAAATGAGTAAGACACAATTCCTACTTTAACATATATAGTTAATTATTTAAACAGTACCACCACCATCTTCAAAGACCTCTTTAAAGTAATAAGGAGCAAAGATGTCCCTTTGAAGATTAAGGGGGGCCTAACCTAAGCCATGGTATTTTCAGTTGCCTCATACACATGTGAAAGCTGGACAACAACTAAGGAAGACTGAAGAAGAATTGGCTTGTTTGAATTACAGTGTTAGCAAAGAATACTGAAAATACTATGGACTGCCCGAAAAATGAACAAATCTGTCCTGGAAAATGTGTAGCCCAGAATGCTCCTTGGAAGTGAGGATACCCAGATTTCATCTCACCTACTTTGGTCATATTGTGAAAAGGAAACATTCCTTGGAGAAAGATAGTATGCTTGGTAATAGTAGTAGTTGTTGTTGTTGTTATGTGCCATCGAGTCGACCCGACTCCTAGCGACCCCTCCTTGGGTTTCCGAGGCAGTATCACTACGGAAGTAGGATTGCCCAACCTTCCTTCCGAGGAGTGGCTGGTGGGTTTGAACCGCCAGCCTTCTGGTTAGCAGTCAAGTGCCTTAGGCACTAAGCTACCAGAGCTCCCTGGTAATAGTAGAGGGTCAGCAAAAAAGGGGAAGACCCTCAAAGAGATGGATTGACACAGTGGCTGCCACAGTGGGTACAAGTAGAGCAACAATTGTGAGAATGGCCCACAACTAGGCAGTGTTTCATTCTGTCGTACATAGTCGCTGTGAGTCAAAGCTTACTCAATGGCACCTAACAGCAACAATAACCATCTTCATCATAGCTACTAATTTTAGCTACTATTAACCAAGCACTTTGTGCCCAGCACTGTTCTAATGGCTGCCATGGCACCTGTATGTCTTACATTTATATAAGAAACCTGAAATAACCACTATTCTTGTCCTTAACTTGGTTGCTCCAAACAGCCTAAAATGCGACTATATTCTTTGCACAATTTATGTTATAGATAACATTTAATTCACATGAGATTTTTTTTTTAGACAAACTACTTAGCACACAGAGTGGCAGAAGGTGCAAATGGTTAAAGCACTTGGCTTCTAACAAAAAAGGTTGCAGGTTTGAGTTCACCCGAGGCATCTGGGAAAAAAGGTGTGGTGATCTACTTCCAAAAAACCAATCATTGAAAGAAAACTCTGTGGAGCACAGTTTTCCTCTGGCACACCTGGGGTCAGTGTGAGTCAGAATCAACTCAAAGCAACTGGTAGCACCCAGTACATGGTATAGAACTGAGGGATCTGGAGACAGAATAAAATAATCTTAGTGAGAAAATTGTACTATGGCTCTGAGAACAAACATGCTCAGATGGGCTCCACCAAAATGTGACCAGCCATGGGTGAGTGTGGGGGCCCCTAAAGGCTGAGAGAAGAAGAAAGATGTCCATCTTTTTAAGGAGCTTGTGTGGTGTCGTGCCTAAGGCATTTAACTGCTAACCAGAAGGTTGGTGGTTCAAACCTACCAGCCACTCCTCAGAAGAAAGGTTGGGCTATCTACTTTCACAGTGATATCACCTTGGAAACCCAACAAAGGGTTGCTATGAGTAGGATCCAACTCAACAGCAGTGAGTTTGTTTTGTTTTGTTTTTTCCCCAAGGAAAGGAAGTTTATAAATTAAGATTAAAAAAAATCATTCTGGACAAAAACAATAATAATGTTGCATTTTATATACTCTCTATCATTGCTTTTACCACAGAGGGGAGTGATTCGTGCACATCCACTCACACTTTCCCACCTGAACATAAATTATAGGAACCATAAAATAGCCCTATTTTTGTAAATGAACATCACAACACTATGGAAAATGGTCTTAAAGGGAAGAAGCATGATGAATTTAGATTAGATAAAGAAAAGAATGTATCAGTGAGCTTTGTTAGAACCCTGGTGGTGCAGTGCTTAAACACTCAGCTGCAAACCAGAAAGCTGGTGGTTCCGAGCAACCAACCACTCTGTGGAAGAAAGATGAGGCTATCTGCCTCCCTAAAGATTTGGGAAAATGGAAACCTTGGAAACCTTTTGGGGCAGTTCTACTCTGTCCTATAGGGTGGCTATGAGTCAATATCCACCTCACAGCAAACAGCCACAGAGCATTGCTAAATACTAAGCTTTGCAAAACACTAAGAGCTTTGTGAAATCTCTCTTTCCAGAGGCTTTATTTACTAAATGAAACTTTTTCATCAGGAGAGATTTTAAACAATCCTGGCTAAAGTTAGTAAAATGGATTAACTTGATTAAGGAAAATTTAAAAAAAAAAAAAAAAACCTGTTAGTAACAGCCTGTGTTGTAGATTAAATAGATGCCCTTAAAGAGATTAGACCATTAACTAGATAACCTGTTGAGACCTTTTTCAAGTCTACGTTTTGGTAATTTCAATAATTATGTTCAGTTGGAGGTAAAAGGCTCCTGTTGAATATGTATGAGTCTATTTTCTTAACCTTTTGGTACATGGGGTACATAAACTGCAGAAACACTTCAAACTATAGTTGTAATTTTGAGGCACATATACAGAAATATTTGGATATTACAAAAGGTGATCTGGCTAAGGGTAATTGTCATTCATGTAATTGCTTCTTTTACATTACAAAAATAAATCTTTTTTTTTGCACTTCATTCTTTTGTACAATTGTATTCCAGATCAAATAGATGTACCACACATCTCATATTAGAGCTAACTATTTCTGAGATAGAACATCTCATCAAAATATGAACAGGAACTTCATGTTCGTGAAAAGCAATTTCCTTGCCACACTTCACTACCTTTTCATAAGATTCTAATAAAGTGAAAATAGCTGCCAAACTGGCCCTTATCTACTTATTCAACATTACTCCCTGCTCCCTTCAAAAATTTGGCTTCCTCCTGAAAATCCACAACTTCCACATCATTCAGTGGCCTCTTCCTTATTCTCTCCATACTTAATTAAGTCTTTAAGTCTTACCTATCCCTCAACGCCCAGATGAGATCCCACTTCTGCCCAGGAATATTCTTCAAATACTCCAATTCATTCTCTCTACTTTTTTCATGTGAATGACTGATTTGTTTAAAATGTCAAAGGGTGTTAAACATTTTTGTTTTAAATAGAAAATACAAAGCACAAGTATATTTTAGCATACTTTTAAATATTTTTGTAACCTATAAATTCTTTTTTTATCACCCAATGACTTTTATATTTTTAAAGTTTTATTTTCCTATATAATCTTCACTGTGCAACAGTATCTGTATATAACCTTCCTTTGAGAATTGTCAATTTCCATTTCATATATGAAGGCTGATAACTGCCATAAGGAGGTTAACTATAAAGGGATAAAACTAACCCCACCAAATTTTTTTTTTTTTTTTTTCCCCAAACCATGCCTGAGAGTACAAAGACTTCCACTTCCTTTACTGGAATTTATCATTTGGTTACATTGATAACTACATGATTTTATGAAGGAGGAAATAGTAAATCACTCTTTAATGGATTTTTTTTAAAAGGTCACTTCGTGGACTAGATCTTAGCAAAGATGCTGATCTGGGATCCTACAATATATAGTGTTTTAAAAGTATTCTTTAACAGGAACAATGAAAGAATAATATAATCTAAGAATCATTAAGCATATGGATAACATGTTTGTGAATAATTTTGGAATTATCTGTGAATAGGCTGTTTCTGAGAGAAAGATTCTTTTGTGCCATTGAAGTATAGCTTTCCTCACATGTTTCTTGTATAAAATGGCCATGCAGAAATGGCAAGAGATAATAGTGTAACTCATTCATCCATATATTTACTGAGGTCTTCCTTTTACTAGGTACAGTGACAAGTGCTTGTGATACAGTGATATACAGAATATTATCCCTACTCCTAGAGTTTATCCTAGTGAATTTAATAAATAGATAGTTATAATATAACTGTATATTATAGCATAACTGTTACTATAATTGCATGGAGCTATGAAGGTGACTAGCCAAGGTATGTCATGTCTAAACTGAGTTCTAAAGAATGAATAAACATTAACAGTTAGCTGAATGGGCAGGAAGGATGGAGAAAAAGAGAAAAGGCATTTTAAGAAGCAGAAGCAGTATGTACAAAGACCCAGAGGCAAGAAAATTTTGACATGGCTCCTGAATGTCAAGGAATTATATATCCCTGGAGCTTGGAACTCAAAAAAGATACACGACAGAAAGGGCAAAAGTACACAGAGTTTATCATGAAAAGTCTAGTGTACCATGCCAAAGTATATACTTTAATGAGATAGTCATGTGGATCTTTCCATTAAAAAGTTATTTTGGGGAGTGAAATGAGTAAGATGTGCATTTTAATGATCACTCTGCTTATAATACCAAGAGTAGATTGGATTGAACATAGACTGGAGTAACATTTGCATTTTTAATGATCACTCCACTGATGGTATGAATAGTAGATGGATTGGGGGATAAATATATCAGTAAGGAAACTATTGCAATAAAGGAGATGGGCTTAAAAAAAAAAAAAAAAAAAAAGCAGTAGTAGGGACCAGAGAGATATAAGTAGATTTAAAAACATTAAGAAGACGTATTCTATTGAACTTGATGACCATGTTACTAAATGCAGGTACCTGGGTTGCTTGGCAGGAGGCTAGGAAAAGATGGGGCAAGACTAAGAGTCATTTACCCATTTCTGACTGGGCCAGGTAGGTTCATGGAGGTATAATTCACTGAGAAAATATAGGATGAAACATATGATCAGTGGAGAAGACAACAGATGAAATTTTGGGTATGTTGAGTCTGAGGAGGCTATGAGAAGGATATGCTAACAGATAATTTTAGTAAATAATTGGGTACAGAAGTCTGAAATTCATCATAGAGAACTCTTTCCTAGATTTTGGCATTTACATATCCTTTTCCTTTCACCATTGGGTCAATTCAGACTCACAGCAACCCCCTTTGGGTTTCTGAGGTAGCAAATCTTTACAGAAGTAGATTGCCAGTGATACCACCTCAGAATCCCAAGAAGGGGTCGCTATGAGTCGGATCCGACTTGACGGCCATGAGTTTTGTTTTGTTTTCTGGTATCTCTGACTAATGACAAGAGATTTTTGGTTTGTTTGTTTGTTTGTTGTTTTTAGGTTGTAGGGGAGTGGCAGTGCTAGCTTTCCACTATCTTCAGACATTTTAACTCATCACCTACTCTTTAAGATCAAGATGTGATGGTAGATGACAGAAGGGATGGTGTCAGCATAGGAGTGATGAGATGTCAGAGTAAGAAAGGTAATGAAGAACAGGTAGGATGAACCTTTGTAGGTTTCTACTATGAATCAAGATTTTAACTATAAAGTAGGTATAATCCATTTCAACTGCACTTGAGAAAATTGATGTTGATGGACATTAAGTAAATTATCCACATTCATACACTCAGAAAGAAGAGTAGACATTCAATCTCAGGCTTCTTTTACATCATGAGATTTTCACCTTCTCTCTGCCTTTGTAATAAGTTTGTTTTGTTGTTGTTGTGTGCTGTCGAGTCAAACCCAACTCATAGCGACCCCTCCTTGGGTTTCCGAGGCAGTATCACTACGGAAGTAGGATTGCCCAACCTTCCTTCTGAGGAGTGGCTGGTGGGTTTGAACCGCCAACCGTCTGGTTAGCAGGCAAGTGTCTTAACCACTATGCTACCAGAGCTCCCTGTAATAAGTTTATAAAGATTTAAATTTAATAGCATTAGCAACCATGTCCTCAAGCATCCATATTATTGGTGTGCACTTTCCAATGGGTCAGGAGTATACATAATCTGTTGGTTCAAGTCTATTCTCTTTTGGACAGTACTTCAGTATTACTAAAATTTGCCTCTGTGACTTTCTTTTCTGACCTTTGATAGCTGACTAACAATCTTTCTTTATTTGCTTAAATAAAATTAAATAGCTTTATAGGCATTCTAATTATAAATGTCAAAATGAAAGATTGATGAATTATGTAGGAAAAAGAAAGTGGATGTAATCCATATGCTACCCCCAAAGATTAATACAATAAAATGTCAAATTTTTAAGATTTTTTTCACACACACATACATGCATATTTTAAGAAATATAAGATGTTATACATGATATTTTGTCAAATGTCTGTCTTTTTTTTTTCACACACGCAGAAACCTAATACACACACATATACTTACATTCTTATCTGGTGATTCAAAAGTGGTTTAAAACTTTGTATTTTGGTAGATGTTATAAAAATTGTTTTTTAGAAAACTAGATTTTCTGTTGGATTCATTCTTTTCTTTTGATAGAGTAATACCTTATACCCTTGGAAGGAGGGTTGGGCAGTCTACTTCCGTAGTGATACCACCTCAGAAACCCAAGGAGGGGCAGCTATGAGTTGGGTTCAACTCGATGGCACATAACAGCAACAATACCTTATATCACGGTCCTTGCAATTCTAAGACTCAGTTTGTCTCTTTTGAATAATTTTTTTTTATTTTTGTTTTGATCAGTTGTGTTGTAAATGCATGGTGTAAACTTGTGTAAACTTGAGTAAGAAATTTAGTTTCATATTATTATAGTCATTTTCCTAAACTATATATGAATCATTCTTAGAGTTTCTATATTTAGGAAAATAAATAAATAGATTGAAACTAAAACTCAAGATACACACAAATCATTTTTAGTGTAAGTATGTCCCATGGAGTATTTGGGACAAACTTATATTAACAGTTGTTTGTTGCATATCTGGAGTTTGTTTAACTGAGTTTCTTGTATTTTAATCAGCACCCCAGAGTTTGAGCCCTTAGCTTATGAAGACTCATTATCAATCCCTGTTTATGTCATCTCAAATAGTCCAAGTCCTGAATTTGTGTTCAACATTGCTGTTAGGTACCACTGGGTCAGCTTCAACTCATAGTGACCCTATGTACAACAGAATAAAACACTGTCCAGTCCCGCACCAGCCTCACAACACTTACTATACATGAGCCCATTGTGTCAATCCATCTCTTTGAGAGTCTTCCCCTTTTTTGTTGACCATCCACTTTACCAAGCATGATATCCTTCTCCAGGGAATGGTCCCTCAGACAGCATGACCAAAGTAGCTGAGAAGAAGTCTGGCCATTCTCACTTCCAAGGAGCATTCTGGCTGCTCTATTTCTGGGACAGATTTGTTTGTTCTTCTGGCAGTCCATGGTACTTTCAATATTCTTCACCAACAACACAACTGAAAGACATCAACTCTTCTTTGGTCTTCCTTATTCATTGTCCAGCTTTCACATGCATATGAGACAAATGAAAACACCATAGCTTGGGTTAGGTGCACCTTAGTCTTCAAAGAAACATCTTTGCTCTTCAGCACTTACAGAGATCTTTTGCAGCAGATTTGCCCAGTGCAATATGTAGTCTGATTTCTTGACTGGTGCTTCTATTGGTGTTGATTGTGGAACCAAGCAATATGAAATCTTTGACAACTTCAATCTTCTCTCCATTTATTGTGATGCTCCTTATTGGTACGGTTTTAAAGATTTTCATTTTCTATGTTGAGGTGTAATCCATACTGCAGACTGTAGTCTTTAATTTTCATCAGTAAGTGCTTCAAGTCATCTTCACTTTCAGCAAGGTAGGTTGTGTTGTCTGCATATCACAGGTTGTTAATGAGTCTTCCTTGTTTGCAATAGAAAATAGAAATAAAGAAAATATTCGTGGTGCCTGTTTGAAATAGTGTATTGAGAAGGATTCTGAAGGTATGCCTAATTCCAGAAAGGAAAAATGTCGCGATCCATTAATAATACTTGCTATGGTGACACTAAAGAGCTCTTGTGGTGCTATGGCTAAAGTATTGGGCTGCTAACCAAAAGGATGGGGTTGGAACCCACCAGCTGCTCTCCGTGGGAGAAAGATGTGGCAGTCTACTTCCTTAAAGACTTACAGCATTGGAAAACCCTATGGGACAGCAGTTCTATTCTGTCCTACAGGGTCACTATGAGTCAGAATCAACTCGATGGCTGTGAGTTTGGGGGTTTTGGTATTTACGGAGATAGTATGCAAAACACAATGCAACCACTGCCATGGAGTCGGATTCGACTCATAGCGACCCCTCCTTGGGTTTCCAAGTTGGTATCATTATGGAAGTAGATTGCCCAACTTTCCTTCCGAGGAGTGGCTGGTGGGTTTGAACTGCCAGCCTTCTGGTTAGCAGTCAAATGCTACACCACCAGAGTTCCCATGAAGATATTAAGAAGGAATATTCACATTTCCCTTGAATTTGCCACATGTGGGAAAATACTGCTTCTTTCCCTCATTGAACATGTTTGGAAAGGAGAGACACAGAAAAAGTACATGAAATAGAAAAAAAAAAATCATACACTGTCAGAAAATAGGAAATAATACTAATGATGGATAATATAATAATACACCAATGAATAAACAAACAAGCCAATCATGTTTGTCTTTTATCCAAATTCCTTGAAAAGGGACCTGGCATTTAGAAAGTACTCAATAAGTATGTAGACACTCAATGCATAGTCAAATAAATGATCCATGCTTTATTTAATAAATTATTGGAGACAAAAGAGAAGGTTTTCATCTTATACATCCTACATAGCTCAGAATACCCAGAATGAAATAATAGAAATGAAGGCCTTCTTCTATGATCTGTAAGATTATGTACAGACTTCTATGCTAAAAACAATTCAAATGATAAAGACAAAACATTATTTTATGAGTTATTTTATTCACTGACTTAATGGTATTTATGGATTATGTTTACTGCTAAAAATAAAGTAGAATTGACATCAGACTCAATGTTGACAATAAACCAAAAAGAAAAAAACCAAACTCCTTGCTGTCAAGTCAAATATGACTCATAGCAACCTCTCTTTGAGTTTCCAAGGCAGTATTATACGGAAGAAGATTATGCAATCTTCCTTCTGAGTAGTGGCTGGTAGGTTTGAACTGCCAGACTTCTGGTTAGCAGTCCAGTGCCTTAGGACTACACTGCCAGACCTCCTAATGTTGACAATAGGACTATGAATAAATTTTTCTTAAAGAATGTAAGCATTTTAAAGTGCCCTATTGGGTAAAAACATGGTAGACTAAATGGAAAAATAATATTTCTTTCACTCTTTACTATAAGACTCCCACATATCTACTCTTGGATTAAAATAGAAAGATAATATTTCTCTCAATTTATACTATGGTTTCCCAAAAATACCGTTTAACCAGGCCAGGAAATTTTATTTTTAGGAATTAAGGGTAATGGCTAGGAGATAATCAGGCACATAGATAAAGAGATCTGGTGGCATACTGTCTAGGGCATTTGACTGCTAATCAGAAGGCTGGCAGTTCAAACCCACCAGCCACTCCTCCAAAAGAAGACTGGGCAATTTATTTTCATAAAGATACCATCAGGGAAACCCAATGAAGGGTCACTATGAGTTGAGTCAACTTGATGGCAGTGAGTTGGTTTTTTTATACCAATTCTCACAACAATAATGTTTATAATAAGAAAATGAATTTAGAAACAATTTAAATGTCCTACAATAGAAAATTAGGAGCTTGAATTATGGTGCATTCAAACAAATGAATACTATGTGATCATTAAAAAAGAGGAAGTATATCTCTAATCCTTGGTAGGAAAGCACTTCATAGCATAGATAAAAGCAGATTAATAAACAACATGCATAATGTGAATCTATTTTTATAAAAATCATGTGTGTTCAAATATATAGTTATACACTTAGAAAGATGTTTACACACCAAAATATTAACAACTATCAGTGGGATTAATGACTATATTTTGTGATTTCAAATAGTTTTGTACATTCTCCTTAATACTTTTCTTTACTCTCAGTAAAAGCAATGAAATATTTTGGTTCTATAAAACGACTTGAAAAAATGCTACTTCTTGTGTAGCATGAAATTAGGTTTAGAAACTACATTTCCTATCATATGTTTTAGACTATAGTTATTCTTTCCTTGGTAGCATAGTGCCTAAGGCACTTGACTGCTAACCAGAAGGCTGGTGGTTCAAACCTACCAGCCACTCCTCGGAAGGAAGGTTGGACAATCCTACTTCCGTAGTGATACTGCCTCAGAAACCCAAGGAGGGGTCTCTATGAGTAGGGGCCGACTCAACGGCAAATAACAACAACAACAACATTCTTTCCTTATTTGAGATAGATTAATTGGTTTTAAAAGAATTGCTTCATTTCTTAACCTTAAGGAAAATAACAGTCTATAATAACGTAAGGCAAAGTGATTTCATTTCTCCATTTCTTCATACAGAGATTGTCTTAATAAATAAAGTAGGATAGCAAAATTAGTGCATATAATTTAGAGGAGAAGCATTACATCCAAATATGTGTCAAAGAAGCACCTCAGAAGGAAGGTTGGACAATCTACTTCCCTAGAGATACTGCCTCAGAAACCCAAGAAGGGATCACTCTGAGTCGGATCCGACTCAAAGGCAGTGAATTTGGTTTTGGTTTTCGTTAGTGGGTCTGTTAGGAATTATCATCTCAGATATTACAGAAGTCCTTGTTTATCACAGTGTAAAATTTTCAAACACTGTCAATTTGTTATTGCTATAAAATTGTAGTATGCAGAGATGCATACAGTAAGTAATTAGTAATACTCCTTACAATGATAATGTTTTACTATTCTTAGAAATAGGAGCTCTGGTAGTGTAATGCCTAAGGCACTTGACTGCTAACCAGAAGGCTGGCGGTTCAAACACACCAGTCACTCCTCCGAAGGAAGATGGGGCAATCTACTTCCGTAGTGATACCGCCTCGGAAATCCAAGGAGGGGTCGCTAGGAGTCAGGTCCAACTCGATGGCACATTAACAACAACAACATTCTTAGAAATATTCATCCTTTATGTTCAAAATTCTGAAAGAGCACAGATTTCTCATAAATAGTAAGATAGAAAAAGATCATTTAGAGATTAATTCCATAACAAAACAGAATAATGGTTACAAATGGATTTGGTTAATATATAACTTTTATATTTATAATTTAGGGAAATGATGCTTTTTTTAACATACAAAGTCTGCTATGGAATTATATGTCTACACTTTATGATTTTAATTACAAGAAGTTAATGAAAATATTACTATGAAAAGTCATAAACCCCTTTATGAGACACAGGGCTTTCTACAAATATACAGAAAGACTGGCAAATCTACAAAATGACAGCAGATTAAAATCACAAAATTAAGTAATCACAAACTATGAGGGTTTTTTAATTCTGCCATTCTGTTATGCTGACCATTCCAAATTCTTTTTAAATAAAAAATTGTTAAGACATTTAAAAAGTCTTCTAAATTGAGTGGTAAGCTTCTTCCAAATACTGACATTTCTGAGACAGCCAATAAAATATGTATTTTCAAATTTTAAAAAGAATTTTTAAAATGAAAGCAAGATTTGTAATTTCTGATAGCCAGTTTCCTAAACACCATAGTTATGGAAACTGAGGTTAAGGAAATAAAGCAAAGACACACAGTAGCAGAACTAGTCTTTGAATCTATGGATGTCTTAGTCATGTCCTTTCCAGGACACCACTTGCTGTCACTATGCTTATGATCCACATCTTAAATTGGAGACATTTGGAGGTTTTCCTTAACTTCAGGAAATAAGCCACACAAGTGAAATAAAGAAAAGAGCTGGCTTAACAGTGAAAAACCCTTAGAGGAATTGATAGCAATCTCAACATAAACCAATACAATGGCACATTTGCCAAATAAGTTGTCGTTGTGTCAGGTGGCTTTAATAAAAAGCACCAATAAACAGCACCACTGATCTTTGAACAAGGAAGGCAGCTCTGAGTATTAATTCTGGTTCTCCATTTTAAGAAGGGCATTAACAATTGGGACTATGAACATAACATTGACAAACATAGTTAAGATAACCATGGCATGAGGAACATTCATTGACCACAAAAAGCTGTGATAACTACCGTTAAATATTTGGAAGTCTGTCATGACTTATACTTTGACTGTATTAGAGTAAAAAAATTAAGGCTAAAAACTGAAAGATATAGGATGTCAGATTTTGGTTTAGGTAGGTAAGTACTCTCTCCTCATTAAAAAAAAAATATATTAAAAAATGAATGAACTTCTTGTTCATAGTGATTCCCCTTTCCTTGAGAATGCACACATTCAAAAGGATAAAAGTAAGTGACCACCTGTCTGGATGCCATAGACGTGATTACTTCATGGGGTGGCCAAACCAGTACAAAAACCCATTGCCAGTGGATTCTGATTCATAGTGACCCTTTAGGATGTTGTAGAACTGCCCCACAGGGTTTCTAAGGCTGTAATCTTTACTAAGCAGAATGCTACCTCTTTCTCTAGCAAAACAGCTGGTGGGTTCTAACCCACCGAGCTTTTGGTTAACAGCTGAGCACTGAATCACTGTGCCATCAGGGCTCTTTATGGGGTGGCCAGTAATCACTAAAATCCCTACTTTTAATAAAATTCTATCATTTGGGTAAAATTCCACAAGTATAAGAGAATCATAGCTAGATGAGGAAAGCATTTTGGATAAACATCATTAACCAGTTAATCCAAAGAGTTTTTCTAATTAGTTGTTCACTTTGATTGCCATAAGGAACTCTGGTGGTGCAGTGGATAAGACATTTGGCTGCTAACCAGGTCAGTGGTTCAAACCCACCAGCAGCTCTGCAGAAGTAAGATGGGGTAATATACTTCCGTAAAGATTTACAGCCTGGAAAACCCAATGGGAGTCGCTATGAGTTGGAACCAACTCAGTGGCAGTGAGTTTGGTTTGGTTTTTTGAATGCCATAAGATATATAAAATGCTAAGTGCATAACACCGGTCTCAGTTGCACAAATGCAATTGTTGGTCTTTACACATTCCAGCACAGTCCTTTCCCCCTCCTTTTCTCCCTCCCTCCTTTCTTCCTTCCTTCTCACCCTCATCTCTCCCTCTATTTTTGACTTTGTTTTGCTGTTAGAGACACTGCTCTAAACGCATTGTAAATGCACTTTCATTTAGGCATTATCATAATCTATAAGATAGAGGTACTATTTATTATCCATCTCTCTGGATGAAGATAATGACTCAGAGAGGTTAAGTCACTTGTCCAAGACGGCCCTAATAAATTTGTTTCTGCCACATTTGTTTTCTAAACAGTGTTGAAGAGCAGAAAAATAACAATGTGCAAAATGAACCAATTTGCTTCTCTTGAGCTGCCAAGTATAAGAGAATTGCAGCCAGATGAGGAAAACATTTTTGTAAAACAGCAGATACCTATTTTATAAAGGTTCAGCAGAAGGAAATTTTTTGAAATTAAACAAAATAATAAAGCTAGGAATAGACCCACCCAAAATTATTTAGATGCCAAAGTAAACCAATCCCAGCTGTTATTCTTTACTCTGGCTGCCATCCTCAGCAAGAGCAGCCTTGGGGAGTGTGGGCAAATGGCTGCAGTAGCAGCTGGGCCTATTTGTTAAGGGAATAAAAAATAGTGA
This sequence comes from Orycteropus afer afer, assembly GCF_000298275.1. Classification (NCBI taxonomy): domain Eukaryota; kingdom Metazoa; phylum Chordata; class Mammalia; order Tubulidentata; family Orycteropodidae; genus Orycteropus; species Orycteropus afer. The sequence goes on from NW_006921594.1 coordinate 26,557,042, forward strand.
AGACAAAGGGAAATTTCAGCAGCTAGCCCTGTGAATGGAAACGTGGAGCCTGGCTGGGGGAGCATCACCAAAGAAATGCAGCAGTGTTTTCAGCAACAAAATTGCAGGATTGCACAGACTGTTCAGTATTGCCCTGGCCAGCAAGATTGATTGTACCAATAGCAAAATATAACCAATGGCAATTTTGTATTAATTTACTACCATTATCAGCTTTCTGGACATTCAAAATTGCAGCAGTCTGCTCTAACTCTCTACGGGGTAGTAGTGTGATGACTAAAAGAACAAAAGGCATTTCTAATCTAGAACAATACATGACTGTCATTGTATGTTCACTAATACAGAAATTTAAATGGTTAATAAATGTAGTTATGAATTCTAAAATACAATTGCATATAGCAAAATCCTATTGTATTTATACTACATCCTCCAAGAACAATACCACAAAAGAAAGGTATCTAATGTGTTTCTGATTGATTATTATTTGATTAGTGTGCAAATCTCATCGGTATCAGTTTACTAATTTTATTTTTTGTTTTTATTCTTGTCCAATTTTATTGATTTCAAGTCTTAAAGACTTCTCTCTTTTTCTCCAGATCTGAAAAAGTATTCTACAATCCTAAAATATATCAGACTTCAGTTTGGGCATACACATTTTGGAGCAAGCAAAAAAACATTTGGCAAAAAAATCTGTCAAAAGCAGTCCCAATACATAACTTTTATCTTTTTTTCTGAGAAATATAAAGACAAAGATGCAATTATGCTCTTCTAATTGAAAGTACAATTGACTTAACTATAATATTTTCCTACATTCTATGGTTATCTAAATATTATTGCAAGGGAATTTTGCTTTGGGGAATTAAAAGAAAATTCAAAGCATATTAATATGCTGTGGGAATTTAAACATATTAACTTCTCATAAGCATAAAAATACAGTAATGAAATTAATATTTTTGCTAGCTCCTGAAATCAAAGCCAGTATTTCTTAGTTCTATTTTCTCTTCTTCTTTCTCCATTCTCAACAAAATAAAAAGAAAATGTTGCGTATCCTGCATTACTGGAAAGGTGGACTGATACAGATAATTGATTACTCCCAAAATCTAAAATTATGTTTGACTTTGAAATATTTTTATGCTTTTCAATTTACATTTTAAGCATGAGTGGTATGGCTATTCTAAGAATACACCATATGGTTAACTCAAGTTTATCCAGACCCTAAATTACCAGCAAGCTCAATATTCAGTACCCATTCTAAGCAATTATAAAGGATTTGTCGGTTATCATTCATCTGGCCAGAAATATGCATAACTCATCCATTGTGATAACATCAAGTTTGAAAGTTCTTTTTCCTTTTCTTTTCTTTTCTTTCCTTTTTTGCTAGTAATCAGGGGAAAAAAATGTATATACCTATACAACTTTCATCAATAATGATAGAGCTGTTTGCAAAAAGAACCCTTTTCACTTTCCATAAGTGTTCTTTAAAAGTATATTATTTTTGCATTGCTTACAATGACTGAAATGTGTTCTAGGTATTCATTTTGACACCTTGCCTAAGTGTTTTCTAAAAGTAAAATCATCTAATGCTTCACATTTCCATTTCTACTTACTACTTATTGTAGTAAAGTAGTGTCAGATGTTTTCTTTTAAATTATCTTTACTGTTGACATTTCTGCTTATGTTCACTAATATCCAGTTTTGTGTTAGTAGTATTATACTCAATTAATTAATTTGGATTTGGTGCCAAAAAAGAAAACATCTTCAAGAATAAAACATTTAAAATGTACTGTGAATTGATTTTGATAAGTTAAATTATACATAACAAAAGCATTTTGTATGGCTTACAGATATAATGAATATAGATATTGTGAATCCAGAAAAATTGGAAGTTGTTTTTTAAAAAAGAAACGGAATGTGTAAATATCGGTATACTAGGCACTGAAGAAGGAGCTCTGGTAGCATAGTGCCTAAAGCACTTGACTGCTAACCAGAAGGCTGACAGTTCAAACCCACCAGCCACTCCTTGGAAGGAAGATTGGGCAATCTACTTCTGTAGAGATACCACCTTGGAAACCCAAGGAGGAGTCATTATGAGTTGAATCAACTCGACAGCAGAGAGTTTGGGTTTTTTTTTTATTTTATTTTTTTTTTTGCTTTAGGCATTAAAAAAAAAAAAAACCTCACTGCCATCAAGTCAAGTCTGACTCATACCTACCCTCATTGAGTTTCCAAGGAGGTAAATCTTTTAGATTTGCCATCTTCCTTCAGATTGCCCCATCTTCCTTCTGTAGAGTGACTGGCAGGTTTGAACCCCTAACCTTCTGGGCAGCAGCCAAATGCCTTAGGCACTACGCCACATTAGTTAGCTGAAATGGCCTGGTATTTTTAATTTTGATTGAATCAGACAATCTTATGGTGTACTGTTGTGGTTGTTCGGTGCCGTGGAGTCATTTTGGACTCATAGCGACCCCATGCACAGCAGAACAAAATACTGCCCGATCCCACGCCAGCTCCATGATCTCTGCTATACTTGAGCCCATCATCACAGCCACCATGTCAATCCATCTCGTTAAGGCCTCCCCCTCTTTCGTCGACCCTCCACCCTACCAAGCATGACATCCTTCTCCAAGAAATGGTCCCTTCTGACAACATGACCAAAATAGGTGAGACAAGTCTGGCCATTCTCGCTTCCATGGAGCGTTTCGGGTGCACTTCCTCCAGAACAGATCTGTTAGTTCTTTTAATAGTCCATGGTACTTTCAGCATTTTCGCCAGCACCACAACTCAAAAGCATCAACTCTTTTTCAGTCTTCCTTATTCATTGTCCAGCTCTCACATGCATATGAGGCGGTTGAAAATATCATGACTTCTGTCAGGCACACCTTAGTCCTCAAGGAGACATCCTTGCTTCTCAGCACTTGAAACAGTTCCTTCGTGCTTGACTTTCCCAATGCTACACGTCATCTAATGTCCTGACTGCTGCTTCCATTGGCGTCGACTGTAGAACCAAGCAATATGAATTCTTTGACAACCTCAATGTTCTCTCCATTTATTGTGATGCTGCTCATTGGTCCAGTTGTGAGGATTTTTGTTTTCTTTATATTGAGACATAATCCATACTGCAGACTGTATATGGTCTACTAAGACAGGAAAAATTGAATAGGAATGGTATCACATTTATCATCAAGAAGGACATTTCCTGAAGTACAATGTTGTCAGTGATAGATAATATCCATACTCCTACAAGGAAGACCAGTTAATACTACTATTATTCAAATATGCATCAATTATTACAGCTAAAGATGAAGAAATAGAAGATTTTTACCAACTTCTTCAGTCTGGAATTGACCAAACACACAGTCAAGATTTATTGATAATTACTGGAGATTGGAATGCAAAAGTAGGAAGAAAAGAAGTGGCATGAGTAGTTGGAAAATACAGCCTTGGTGATAGAAATGAAGTGGGAGACCTCATGATAGAGTTTTGCAAGACCACCAACTTATTTATTGCAAATACCTTTTTTCAACAACATAAACAGCAGCTCTAGATGTGGACCTCATCAGATGGAATACACAAGAATCAAACCAACTGCATCTGTGGAAAGAAGCAATGGAGAAGCTCAATATCATCAGTTACAACAAGGCCACAAGCTGACTGTGGAACAGACCATTAATAGCTTGTATGTAAGTTCAAGTTGAAGATAAAGAAAATTAAGGCAAATCCACATGAGTCAATATATGATCTTGATTATAACCACCTGAATTTAGAGACCATCTGAAGAATAGATTTGACATATTGAACACCAATGACTGAAGACCAGGTAAGCTGTGGGATGACATTAAGATCATCACACATGAAGAAAGCAAAAAGTCATTTAAAAAGACAGGAAAGGAAGAAAAGACCAAAATGGATGTCAGAAGAGACTCTGAAACTTGTTCTTGAGCAAAGAGTAGCTACAGTGAATGGAAGAAATGATGAAATAAAAGAGCTGAACAGATCTCAAAGGGTGGGTCAAGAAGACAAAGAATTATAATGAAATATCTACAGATCTTGACTTAGAAAACCAAAAAGAAGATACACACTCAGCATTTCTCAAGCTCAAAGAGCTGAAGAAAAAATTCAAGCCTTGTGTTGCAATATGGAAGGATTGTAAGGGCAAAGTATTGAATGATGCAAGAAGCATCAAAAGAAGATGGAAGAAATACACAGAGTCATTGTACTAAAAAGAAATGGTTGACATTCAGCCATTTCAGGAGGTAGCATATGATCAAGAACCAATAGCACTGAAGGAAGAAGTCCAAGCTGCACTGAAGGAATTGGTGAAAAACAAGGCTCCAGGAATTGACAGGATACCCATTGAGATATTTCAACAAATAGATGTAGCACTGGAGATGTTCACTCACTTATGCCAAGATTTGGAAGAGAACTACCTGGCCAACTGACTGGAAGAGATCCATATTTGTGCCTATTCCAAAGAAAGGTGATCCAACGGAATGCAGAAATTATTAAACCATGTCATTAATATCACATGCAAGTAAAATTTGATTAAAATAATTTAAAAGATGGTTACAGCAGTACATTGATAGGGAACTACCAGAAATTCAAGCTGGATTTGAAAGAGGGGATGGAATGAGGGAGATCATTGCTGATGTCAGATGGATCTTGACTGAAAGCAAAGAATACCAGAAAGACGTTTGCTTTTATTGACTATGCAAAAGCATTTGATAGTGTGGATCATAATAACAAATTATGGATAACACTGTGAAGAATGGGAATTCCAGAACAGTTCATTGTGCTCATGAAGAACGTATACATAGGCCAAGAGGCAGTTAGTTGTTCGAACAAAACAAGGGGATACTGAATGGTTTAAAATCAGGAAAGGTGTATGTCAAGGTTGTTTGCTTTCACCATACTTATTAAATCTGTATGCTGAGCAAATTATCTGAGAAGCTGAATGATATAAAGAAGAATAAGAACTGGAGGAAGATTCATTAATTACCTGTGATATGGAGATGACCCAACTTGCTTGCTGAAAGTGAAGATGACTTGAAGCACTTATAACAATCAAAGACTACAGCCACAAATAAAACAAATCCTCACAAATGGACCAATATGCAACATCACAATAAATGTAGAAAAGTTTGAAGTTGTCAGGAACTTATTTTTTCTTGGATCACAATCAACACCCATGAGATCAGTAATAAGATCAGACGACATATTACATTGAGAAAATCTACTGCAAAAGTTCTCTTTAAAGTGTTAAAGAGCAAAGATATCACTTTGAAGACTTTAGGTGTGCCTGACTGAAACCCTAGTCTTTTCAATAGCTTTACATGCATGTGAAAATTGGACAATGAATAAGGAAGGCTTATGAAGAATTGGTACATTGTGGTGTTGGTGAAGAATACTGAAAATACCATGGACTACCAGAAGAATGAACAAGTCTGTCTTGGAAGAAGTGTAACTGGAACACTCCTTAGAAGCTCAAATGGCCAGATATCGTCTCACCTACTTGGATCATCTTGTCAGAAGGGACCATTCCCTGGAGAAGGATATCGTGTTTGGTAAAGTAAAGGAGCAGTGAAAAAGGGGGAGACCTTCAACAAGATGGAATAACACAGTGGCTTCAATGAAGAGCTCAAGCATAGCAGAGGTTGTGAGATGGCACAGGACCGGGCATTGTTTTGTTCCATAGTATGCAGGAGCACTATGAGTTGGAGCCAACTTGACGGCACCTAACAACAACAATATAGACATAATCAAATCTTAATAAGATAAAACTTTCATATATTCTTTCTCAATTAACTTTATTGATAAATAAACTGAACGTACCTTAAACTATCGTCCACTGCTTTTGTTTAGTCATTTTGTTTGGGCAATTTGCATTTTATAACATAAATTAATATCCAAATGATGTTTAGTAGCAGAGCGTAAACTAACTATAACTATAGCCATTGCTATTCATTCTTATTATATTATTCCCTACAGTTAGGCTTTACAATCCACAAAACAAAGGCAACGTGGTGGAATTATTCATAACACAACCTTTGTACAAAAGCAAAAAAAAAAAAAAAAAACCAATATGTATAAAATTAAAAGAAAAAGTCTCTTGCTTTTGGACATTTAGAACATGCCTCAGAAACAAAGATTTGGGGCAAGTCATGATGCTTTCCCTGTCCTGCCTTTCTTTGCTTTCAGCTTTGAAACTGATTTCATCTGTTAATTCTTTATCTGTCTTCATAGCTCATCACCCTAGAAATGAATGTGATGCTACATTGACATTGGGAGATCACAACTGGAGCAAATGGGAAGAAAAGATGACAGAAATCTGATAACAACTATGTCACTGGCCCAGTTGTATTAAAACCATCCTGTGCCAAAGCCTCAAACTGTATCTGTCAACAATACATGAATATTTTCTGGATAATTTTAAAACTTTCTCTTCAGAACATTTGAAATAGAAGACCTGAAGCCAGATTTGTTGCTGCATGACATCAAGTTGATTTCAATTCATAGCAAACCTTTAGGGCACAGCAGAACTGCCTCATAAGGCTCTCTAGGCTGGCAATCTTTCTGGGCACTAATCACCAGGTGTTTTCTCCCACAGAGACTCTGGTGGGTTCCAACTGCCAACCATTTGGTTACCACCCAAGTCCTGAATCATTGTGCCACTGAGGCTCTGAAGTATCATTAAAGCCTAGTATTTTGGTAAAGTAGAGAGGCAGTGAAGAGGGGGAGACCCTCAACAAAATGGATTGACACAGTGGCCACAATGATGGCCTAGCACAGCAACGGTTGAGGAGGGCTCAGGACCGGGCAGTGTTTTGTTCTGTAGTGGGTGTGGTCTCATCCTTTTCCTTTCCTCTAAACACCTCCCACTCCCCATGAATTCATTTTCTACTGTCTTCATTAGAAATACATTTGTATATGGTGCCTGACATAACAATTAGAGAAAACAAACTCACTGTCATAGATTTGATCCCGACTCAGCAACCCCTCCTTGGGTTTCCCAGGTGGTATCTTAGATGGGGCAATCTACTTCCGTAGTGATACTGCCTCGGAAACCCAGAGAGGTCGCTACGAGTCGGGTCTGACTCGATGGCACCTAACAACAACAACAACATCTCTACAGAAGTAGATTTCCCAACCTTCCTTCCAAGGAGTGGCTGGTGGATTTGAACCACCAACCTTCTGGTTAGCAGTCAAATGCCTTAGACACTATGCCACCAGAGCTCCCAATGTAACAACTAAGAATGGTAATAGTAATATGAATAAACATAACAATTAAGTTTTATGCATTAAGTGCAATAGATAAAATACATTTAAGTCCTAAAATTTGTTAGATTCTAAGGATTCAAATAATAAAATGCTAAATCTACTTGTGAATTTGCAGTAATTATATAAAGAAAAATTAGGTAATTTTCTTAATGAGAATTCTTTAAAACCATATAAAAATAGGGAAATTTTAATTTTGCATGAACAGGGAGCATTTGTAATACAAGTATGCATGGTGTATGAAAGCTTAAATTCTAAAGCACTTGGGATTGCTGTGACGTACAGTGGGGCGTAGAGTGGGAGCCCTAACGCCATTTTGAGGCTTGACATAAGCTTCAGACACCATTTGGGTTCTTTCTGATCATAAAACTGCATTGTGGCGATTCCAGGACAAACCTAGGGAGGGGCAGTTTGCCCTCAGGAGGAGTATGATTGAAAGTAGATTATACTCTCACAACTCAAACTCAAACTCAGGGCTGTCCAGTCGGTCCAACTCATAGCGATCCCTCCTTGGGTTTCTGAGGCAGTATCTCTACTGAAGTACACTGCCCAGCCTTCCTTCCAAGGAGTGGCTAGTGGGTTAGAACCACCAGCCTCCTGGTTAGCAGTCAGCAGTCAAAAATGCCTTAGGTACTACGTAGGCCATCAGAGCTCTTTACACTCTCACAAAGTACTAGGAAACTTGCCTGATAGTGTCCTTTTCTAATTTAAATTAAGGTTAGGATCTTGGTTTGTTTAGTAGCCACTTTGTGGCTAAGACTCAGGCTGCAAAAGACTCAGGCTGCATGGTCATGAGTCACAACCTATCAGGACCACCACCTGACCAGGGAGTCAAGGTCCAGAACCAATCCTATAACCAATTTCAGTTTTCAGTTGTGTATGTATCCGGATCATGGTCTTTTCCCTGCTTCTGTTGGGAAGTATAACAGTGACGGATCTATCCACCACCAACCATGATTTTGTGATGATTCCCCTTTTTCAAAAAATTATATATAATGAGCCACATGGCCATGACTTAGCAGATGCCATTCAGCTTCCTCATGCTGATGGTTTCCCTCATCCAGGATGACTGTCTTTTTAGTCTTTGTGCTGTCCAAGGCTTAATAAAAGTGTCTCTATTGAACCTATTTGAACTTGGGGTCTCTTTTCCCCTATGAATAAAGCTATGAATCCAGTGGAATTATGAATAAAGCAATAAAGCTATGAATCCAGAGGAATTATGTTAATAATGTGCCTGACTAGAAATGTGTTTCTGAGAGGATGGAGCTCTGGTGGTCTAGTGCCTAAGGCATTTAGACGGCTAACCAGCAGGTTAGTGGTTCACAACCACCAGCCACTCCTCGAAAGGAAGACTGGGCAATCTACTTCCATAAAGATTTACCACCTCAGAAACCCTAAAGGGGTCGCTATGAGTCAGAATTGACTTGATGACAGTGAGTTTGTTTTTTTTGTTTGTTTGTTTTAATGCAGTGGGATTGCAAAAATGGTAGCAAAGAAAAGTAAGACATACGCTTTAGTTATCTAGTGCTGTTATAACAAAAATACTACAAGTGGGTGACTTTAACAGAAATTTATTTTCTCACAATTTAGGAGGCTAGAAGTCCAAATTAAGGGTGCCATCTGTAGGGGGCAGCTTTCTCTCTATGTAGGTTCTGGAGGAAGTTCCTCTTCTCTTCTTAGCTTCTGTTTCTTTGTCCCTTGGTGATTTTCACGTCGTGTGGCTTTCATCTTCTGCCATCTCTGCTTTCTTGCTTCCCTGCTCTTTTTTTTTTTTTTTTTAAATCTCAAAAGAGATTGATTTAAGACACACCCTACACTGAAACTGTCTTATTAATATGGCAATAGAAAATCCATTCCCAAATGGGATTACAACTGTAGGTATAAGGTTATGATTTATAACGAGCATTTGGGGGGGGAGCACAGTTCAACCCATAGCACACCAAGGCATCAGAAGACAATATGCTCATAGTTTCTTAGCCACGCTCCTGCTCATCCTCCAGACTGAGCTCCAGCTCTCCTTTCAGTCCAACACCATGCTCCCACGGCCCTTTGGGTTCACGCTTACTATGTATATAACACCTTGTTTTATTAATACTTGTCACCTTTTACAACTAACCTCAAGCTTCTTGGATACAGGATTCGGGTGGAAGCTTTGATTGCTTTTTTTTTTCCATGTATTTTCTTTTTAAATAAACTTATTTGAGTCAGACTTAATAGCAGTGGGTTTGTTTTTTTGGTATTTGAGAATAGTTTGTTTCTTTCAGAAAAGATGTGAAGACAGTGCAGAGAGTTGCCATATAATCAATCCTAGTTACCTTTGTTATTAATATCTGACATTATGATGCACATTTATCACAGTTAATGAAAAAATATACTGTTAATAATTAAAATCTACACTTCATTCAGGTTTCCTTAATATGTTTTTTGTTCGTTTGTGCCGAATGCCTTTTTTCTGTCCCAGGATCCTATCAAGGATGCCACATTCATTTAGGAGGCTGCAGTTTTTATTCTTAAATCCCTACCATGATGCACAGTTACTTAAAGCATTGAAGAAGTGCAACAAACACTGATGGAGTATATGAATGGCTGAAGGAACAAATATGTCCTAAAAAGGTACAGAAGGAAAGGAAAGATCACTCTGTATAAACAAAGGAACAATGGATGAGTGCCATCCTAGTATTTTAGTCCAGGAAAATTTTACATTGGGAGATGAAGGAATTCTGGAATCTTACAAATTGTTTTTCCACAATGAATAAATATTAATGTTTTTGCATCTAAATTAAACAACAGCCAGATATGTCACAACTTATATCAACCAATAATATTTAGCTTATAGATGAAGTTATAATGACTATATTATAAAAAAGGATAAGAATGATATATTTATCAAGACCAAGGCCACCATTTGGACATATGAGTAAATAACAATGTTAAACTAAGTGATAGACCTGCAAGGGGAGAAAAATGAAAAAGGCAACATGAAAGTGGAGCTCTTTTGTTGCATTCTCCCAATCATTCAGCCTAATGCTTCACATTCTTGAGTGTGCATTAGGAATCGCTTGGAAGGAGTTAAACTCATATTTCTGGGTCCTGCTCCCAGAATTGTGAAGTCAATAAGTCTCATTTAGTAGCTGCTATGGGATGCTAATGCTGCCAGTCTGCAGACCATACTTTAGAATTGCTTTTACCTCAGTTTCCATCTCCTCTCTGCCCCTAGCTTGCAAAGGGAGCAAAAGAACATCTAAAGCAACATCATCCTCTCTACATGGAAATTCAACCAAGTCTTTTCTCAGGTGAGTTATTTAATAGTAACTGTATACTGCTGGCATGGTGGTTAAAGTGTTTGGCTGCTAACCAAAAGGACAGTAGATTGAATTCATAAGCTGCTAGCAGTGTGGCAGTCTGCATCTGTAAAAATTTACAGCCTTGGATATACTATGCAGCAGTTCCACTCTGTCCGAGAGGGTCACTATAAGTTGGAATCCACTTGATTGGAGTGGGGACAGTGGGTTGTTTTTTTGCATGCCTTGTATAAAAAGCTCTAGTGGTACAGTGGTTAAAGCCCGCAATTGCTAACCAAAAGGTTGGCGGTTCAAACCTACTAGTCACTTTGGGCACTGATCTATATCCTTGGAAACCATATTGGGCAATTGTGCTCTGTCCTGTTGGGTCACAATGAGTCAGAGTCAACCTGATGGCAATGGGTCTTGGGTTTTTATTTGGTACCTTTTATAAAAATGAAGCAAACTTTTACAATTCAGTCAGCTTAACCATACCATGGGAGTCAATATAAAAACATATATTTTTTTTAAAAATCAGTAGATAGTAAACACACAGCCTGTAATTACAGGTTTTGGGAATGATCTGAACATTTCCAAATATTTTGTTTTGTTCTGTCCACAAGGGTTTTATTTAAAAAAAAAAAAAAAGAAAAGAAAGAAAGAAGGAAAGTAAAGAAAAGAAACTACTTGCCTAGGAACCTTCCTTCTGAGGAGTGGCTGGTGGGTTTGAACCACCAGTCTTTGGGTTAGCAGTCACATGTCTTAGGCACTAGGCCACCAGAGCTCCTAGGCAACTATATAGAGGTCAAAATTTATTAGTGGGTCCCAGGCTGGGTAAGAGAGAGGGGAAAAGGGGAACTAACTTCTTAGGGGACATTGAGCTCCTGTTAAAGAAAAGACCTCTGGTGGTGCAGTGCCTCAGGCATTTAACTGCTAACCAGAAGGCTGGTGGTTCAAACCCGCCAACCACTCCACCAAAGGAAGACTGAGTAATCTACTTTCGTAAAGATTTACCGCCTCAGAAACCAAATAGGGGTCACTATGAGTCCAAATCAACTCGATGGCAGTGGAAAGGTGATAATAAAATTTGGAAATAGGTAGTAGTGATGTCTGAATAACATGGGAAAAACATAATAATGCCACTGAGTTGTTTGTACATGTAAAGGATGTTGAAAAGGCAAACTATTTGTTGCATACATAGTCACCACAGTTTTTTAAAAAAAGTTACCAGTAAATAAATTTAAAAAAAAAACTACTTGCCCTCAAAAGCAAAAACCAAACTCACTGGCTTCGGGTAGATTCCAACTCATAGATTTCGACTCATAGTGATCACCATAGGGTTTCTAAGACTGTAAATCTTTGCGGAAGTTGATTGCCTCATCTTCCTCCCATGGAACAGTCTGAACTGTCAGTTTTCTGATTAACAGTCAATGCCTTACCCACTGTGCCACCAAAGCTCCTTACTTCCCCTCAAGGAACTTAAAATATATTTAAGGACAATTACATAAATTAGAGAAAAGGATATCATAAGATCATACAGCTTCACTGTGCAGTTCATTTTCTTTTTCCCACAGCCATCAGACAAGATAAAAAGACAGTGTTAATTAGTCCCTTTATACATATGAGGAAACTAAGCCTCTGAAGTTTAATCACTTAGCAAGAATAACACAGCATCAAATAGAACATGCTAAAAATTCAAACCCAAGATTTTTAAATTGTGAATTGAGACTCTTTCCACTAGAACATTCTGTCTCCTCATCAAATTTTCCAAAGAGTTTTAGAAAAATTAAACACACTCTGTGATCTAGTAAGAGGAAGAAATGAGTCCTACATTGCTAGGATTGGAAAGGACCTCGGAACTCATGTCCCCACTTTTTGACTGAGGATTAGGATAAAGGCAATCAGGAAGAGTGAATAGTTGGACACCATCAGATTTAGTTCTAAGGTGAACTGACTTTAAAGCCCTCTTCAGTCTTCCTGGGAGGGAATTGATCAGAAGAGAAAGTGTCAGTGTTGAGAGCTGGCTTCCATTCTCCCCTTCTTTTGTTCACATTTACTTTGCTGCTGTTCTTTTCTTGTTCAGGTGCTAATTTGGCTACCTGAAATCACCATTGTGATTTGTTCTTAGGGTGTTGCTACCCTGCCATATCCTATAGATAAAAATCCCCTCTTTACTTTGGTTTTGAGTTAAATGTTGTCCAGTATAGTGCTGGATGATGAGCCCCCAAGGTTGGAAGGCACTCAAAGTGAAGAGTGGTCTCAACAGTGATGCATCAAAGGGCATGAAGGCGCTGAATCACAGCATTTAATTCTTTTATACGCAGAGTCACCATAAGTCAAAGCAGAGTCAATGGCAACCAACAAGAGTTAAAACTCAAACTCAAAGAAAACAAGCCAGAAATGGTGGAGAAACAGGTAGGTTTACATAAACAATGTTCTTACTTACACTTAAATTAGCTACAGATTACAGAGGAATGTCACTAGCATTGGTGTCACCCAGTACATTAGCTCATGGTGTTATCCCCGCTTCCCATGACTTCCTCTCATACCAGACCATACACAATCCTTAGTAATGTTTGTTACCAACTTTAATCATAAAACAATATGTGATATAGCTGTAAATTGATTAAATATAATAGTTCTTAGATTATTTGAATACTAACAACAAAATTGTTTTGTAAAATCTTTCTACATTGGACTGTAAAATGGTACAACCATTGTGGAAAGCAGTATGGCGATTCTTTCAAAAGTTGGAAATACAAATACCATTTGACCCAGCCATCCCATTACTAGGTATATACCCTAAAGAAGTGAGAGCCATAACAAGAACAG
>NW_006921594.1:26571843-26590700 GCF_000298275.1 Orycteropus afer afer
CCAAATCAAAATAAAATAAAAAAAAAAAATCTTTCTACATTGAATTACAACATTATTAGTTACATTATTAGTAACTGAGTAGAAACCTTTTTTAAATTTTCTCCTTTTCCTTTACATACTTTATTCTCAGAAAAAATTATGATATAGGCTCACAAATAACAATTACCACAATATTATAGCTAAACACCAGTTTGACAAAACCTGTGACACCCAACAATGAAAACAGCAGTGCACACTTTTAGTGGGTGCAGATAAAACCATGTGATTCAAAGCATCATTGTAACTGGGTAATGATGAAGCTCTGACCGGAGCACATTGTTGTTGTTAGGTGCCGTCAAGTCAGCTCTGACTCATAGCAACCCTATGTACAACAGAACAAAACACTGCCTAGTCCTGCGCCAGCCTCATAGTCCTTACTATACCTGAGCCCACCATTGCAGTCACTGTGTCGATCCATCCTGTCGAGGGCCTTCCCCTCTTTTGCTGACCCTCCACTTTACCAAGCATGATATCCTTCTCCAGAGAATGGTCCCTTCTTACAACATGACACTGCATGGTTTAAAATCAAGAAGGGAGTGCGTCAGGGTTGTATCCTTTCTCCAGACTTATTCAATCTATATGCTGAGCAAATAATCCGAGAAGCTGGACTATATGAAGAAGAAGGTGGAATCAGGATTGGAGGAAAGATCATTAACAACCTGAGATATGCTGATGACACAACTTTGCCTGCTGAAAGTGAGGATGACTTGAAGTATTTACTGAAGAAGATTGAAGAATACAGTCTGCAGTATGGATTACATCTCAATATAAAGAAAATGAAAATCCTCACAACTAGACCTATAAGCAGCATTACGATAAATAGAGAAAAGATTGAAATGGTCAAAGACTTCACATTGCTTGGTTCTACAATCAAGGCCAACGGAAGCAGCAGTGAAGACATCAGACCACGTATGTTGTTGTTATTGTTGTTATGTGCCATCGAGTTGGACCATATATAGCACTGGGCAAATCGGCTACAAAGGACCTCTTTCAAGTGCTGAAGAGCAAAGAAGTCTCCTTGAGGACTAAGGTGTGCTTGACACAGCCATGGTAATTTCAATTGCCTCATATGCATGTGAGAGCTGGACAATGAGTAAGGAAGACTAAAGACGAATTGATGCTTTTGAGTTGTGGTGCTGACAAAGACTGCTGAAAGTACCATGGGCTGCTAAAAGAACTAACGGGTCTGTCCTGGAGAAAGTGCAGCCAGAATGCTCCTTGGAGGCGAGAATGGCCAGGCTTCATCTCCCATACTTTGGTCATGTTGTCAGAAGGGACCAATCCCTGGAGAAGGATGTCAAGCTTAGTAAGATGGAGGGTCAACAAAAGATGGGAAGGCCCTCAATGAGGTGGATTGACATAGTGGCGGCGGCAATGGGCTCAAGTGTAGCAAGAATCATGGAGCTGGCTCAGGACCAGGCAGTGTTTTGTTCTGCTGTGCACAAGGTCACTATGAGTCGGAAATGACTCGATGGCACTTAACAACAACAACAACATACAACATGACCAAAGTAGATAAGATGAAGTCTGGCCATTCTCTCTTCCAAGGAGCATTTTGGCTGCACTTCTTCCAGGACAGATTTGATAGTTCTTCTGGCAGTCCATGGTACTTTCAGTATTCTTCGCCAACACCACAACTCAAAAACATCAACTCTTCTTCAGTTTTCCTTATTCATTTTCCATCTCTCACATGCATATGAGACAATTGAAAACACCATGGCTTAGATTAGGCACACCTTAGTCTTCAAAGACAGAGCACATTAGAAGGTTCAGAAAGTAAATTATTGTAGAGTTTTAGCCTAGAAGGTATATTGATGAAAAATGTTTCTGTTGTTATAACTACCAAACCAAACCAAACTCACTGCCATCAAGTCAGTCCTGACTCACAGGGACGCTTCCTTGGTTTTTAAGGCAGTATCACTATGGAAGTAGATTGCCCAACCTTCCTTCCGAGGAGTGGCTGGTGGGTTTGAACAGCCAGCCTTCTGGTTAGCAGTCAAATGCCTTAGTCACTACACCACCAGAGCTCCTGTTATAACTACAGGGATATGTTTTATATAAAGTAATGAATATCTGTTGAAACATTTCACAAAAATTGTATAGCCAGTCATTTTGGTGTCACGCCCTCTGAGAGTGTCACCTGGCGTGGTCCAAAATCCCCACCCATTCCCCTAGCACCACTACTCAGGGTAGACAGATTGGCAGACACTGTTCTCCCCAATGCACTATCCTAATTCCACCCCATTGCCAATTCCCACCATCCCATGTGGGCTCTATGCATCAGTTTCCCACAAAAACAAAACAAACAACTGGCTATTTAATATTTAAATAAACTATTTAATATTTCATTATCATTTTGTAGGTCATGGATTTCAACCAATTTGAATACCTAATGGATGAAATTGGGAGCTCTGGTGGCACGGTGCCTAAGGTATTTGACTGCTAACGAGAAGGCTGGCGGGTCAAACCCACCAGCCAGTCCTCGGAAGGAAGATTGGGTGACCTACTTCCATAGAGATACCACCTAGAAAACTCAAGGAGTGGTCACTATGATTCCAAACTGCCTTGAAAGCAGTGAGTTTTGGGGTTTTTGTTTTGTTTAATGGATAAAATTAAACTTTTTTTTTGTTTTAAACAGAAATTCATGTTTTCTGTTTATTGAATTAAACAACAAAGATTTATCAAATACAGAAGGTAAATTGAGGAATTACAAATTCATATAATTCATTAAAAATGGTTCTTTTCACATATAATCTAAGACACGGAAGGATCCGACTTGATGGCAGTGAGTTTGGTTTTTGGTTTGAAGAAAAAAAAGTGTGGGGAGAAAGAAGGAAGAAGGAGGGGTAGTGCCAGCAACACAGATGAGTAGTCAAAGAACAAAGTGATAAGAGAAGGGAGAAGAGGTTGAGGTGATAATCCAGGAAGGGCAAGTGCATCACAAAGTAGATTTGAAATAAATAAATAAATGAGAGCATACGGCTGACGTGTGGGGAAGGCTCTCTGGGGGCCCCCCCGACCACTTCACTGCTGTGCAGCACTTTGGAAAAAGAAGGTGAATGGGTAAAGAAAGCCCGGCCTTTATCCTAATGCATGTTTTACTGAAGCAGCCATAAATAGTTGTGGAGGATTCCTTAGCTTCTGTTTCCTTGGTACTCCTTCTCACCCTAGAACTGTTAGACTCTCCTAGGAAAAACACTGTTTGAAATCATTTTGTTTTATCCAATACCCATTCCATAAGCATTTATTGAACTTTTACTAAATGTCAGGAACTGTGCTCAGCACCAAATATCTTACCTGTTTGTCCAGCAGAAAGTGTAACAGAAGGCTTTCTTTCACTTTCAAAACAAACAACACAAGCTGGGCTGATAGCAGTTTATAAGACACTGTTTAGCCAAACCTTAGGCCGTGTGGTCTGTCCTTAATAACATTTGTTCTATTGTGCTTTACAAAACTGGGTCTACAATTACCTTTGTTAGTAACTTCTGTTTATTTTGTGGATTTCCCCTGCTGTCTCTAAGGTGCCAGCTGATAAAACTCCAAGTTTCTTTAAATTATCAACAAAATAATTCTGTAGACACCCAGGAACACAAGGAGCACCAATACTCCTTGCTCCTCAAGTCCTCTACTCCAGTTAAGTCCTGGCTTTGATGAAAATCTATGCATTTAACTAGAAAACTGTGAGAACTGGGGTCTTTTCTTATGTTAACTTGAGATTAATGAGTAGCCTATGATTGCGTTTAAAATTAAAAAGGGAACCTTAGTAGGCTAATTATCTCAGAACCTCTACTGATTCATTGAATAATTTATGAAAGCTTCTTAAAGTAAAATACTCTGTTACATTAATGTACATTATCTCAAGTTGTTCTTCCTGGATTCTGCAAAGAACATATTATCCCATTTTGAAAATAAGAAAATTCTGTCTCAGAAAAGCTAAAATTTGTTCAAGGTCATACATCCTGAGGTAAGATTCAAACTAGATGTGACTTGACCAAAGTTTAGGGTTTTCAAGCTCAAGTCAAACCCACTGCCATTGAATCTATTCTAGGACCTTGTAACTAACTACCCCATAGGGTCTCCAATGCTGTCAGTCTTTACAGAAGTAGACTGCCTCATTTTTCTCCCATGGGCCAGTAGGTGGGTTTGAACCGCCAACCTATTCTGTTTAGCAATCAAGTGCATTAACCACTATGCCGCTAGAGGATACTGAAGTTAGAATGTGAGAGTGTTTTGTAGTACCTGGGCCTAAAATACTTTTCTAGTTTGTCTCGTGCCAAAGCTATGGGCTAAGTAAGTCTTTGATTAGAAAGCAGGGAGGGCTGAGAGTTTAGTTACTTGGAATAGAAATGGGAGTATATTCTTAGCTCCAGAAATCAGGAAGGTCAATGGATTTTGTGTTAGACTGGATTCTCTAGAGAAGCAAAACCAATAAAGCTTGTATATAGAAAGAGAGAAAAGGAAATTTATCTTAGGAAAATGGAGCACACACTTATGGAAGCTTGCAAGTCCCAAGTTCTTGGATCAAACGTCAAGCTGGAAGCTTTTCCTGACTCATGCAGCTGCAGGTGCAGACAAGCTCAAGGTTGGCAGGCAGTACACTGGCTGTTGACTCCAATGAATAATGAATCCAAGATCTCTAAGCTGAATGGTGGATTGTTCGTTTACAGACTGTTGTAGGCAGGGCAACAGAATCCCGATCCACAGAAGTGTGTCTCTTTTCCCAGGATGTCCATAAATATCCTGGAAGCAGGCCACACCCCTGGAGAAACTCCCTTTCAATGAATTGGCTGCTCAAAACATATATATCTGATCCCATCATGGGAACAACCCACATCACAACTGCTTAAACCACACAGAACTGTGGTCCAGCCAAGTTGACACACAGCTCCAACTATCACAGACTTCTTTCTTTTTCTATACCAACATGCCTGATGGGTGAAATTAAATTTGTTTTGTTTTGTTTTGTAGTGGATGGTCATGTTTTCTATTCATGACAAGATCAATGGCCAGCTGGCCATGTGGTGGGCATGTCTTGAATTAAGCATTAGAACTAAGACAGGCTGTAAACTTCTTGAGTAATCAATTACCTTGGCCACTACAAGGGTCATATGAAGGCAGGTTATCAAGTCCACAGAAGTCTCCTTTGTTGTAATCATCACATTCTTTGAGAGAAAATATCCTCTCAGTATCAGAGACTAGCACTTGGTTTACACATTTCATTCCTAATCCAAAAAACTCAAGCCTGTAAAAGATTCAGTCTTGTCTTTATCATCCTTAAGTAAAAGTATAATGCTTGCTTACATCTCAGGAATAACTAATTACATTGATAGCATCTCTTATGCTTCAAATGTTATTGACGTTGTATCATGAAAAATTCCTTTATTAAAACAACCATCATCCTTTGTATAATTTATAAAGTATTTCAAAGAGTCAGCTGTTGTGCTTAAAAAAAAAAAAAAAAAAATGAGGCCCAGTCACTTGAAACCAAGAAAATCATCATTCTTCACCTTTTGGAAAATATTACAAGTGATGTAATTAAAGTTGTGGCTTTTTTTTTTTTTTTTTTTTTTAAACTTTCTGAGATTGAACGTAAAGACCATTTAACCCCGCGGTGGCTATGGATGAAGGGGCATGCATGCATACAAAGTGCAATTTCTAGATTCCTGCAGACTAAATTCCTCTACTAAGCCACAGAAGAGTTCTGCACACAAAGATAAAGGAGTAAATCGTCGGATACTCTCTCATTAAAAGTCTCAGCTATGACTCCAGTAGATATCTTTGAAGAAATAAAAGGGCAAGACTGACTCAGCAGATAGTTAACAATAATTTTCACCAGTAACAACCAATTTGGTGGTTTGGTGCTTTTTGGTGTGGTCATCAAACTGAGATCACCAAGTGACCTCATCCTAAACAGAAAGACAAGAGCTGTCTATGGAGTCCTTTCAGACTAAATGACAAATCTGAGATGGACAGCCTAATAACAATATGGCAGCATGCAGTTTTTGGCAGACTATTTTACATATCTATTAACTGAGAATGACTACAGCTTACATATTATATATACCACATTGTCCTCACCAAACTATTCAAAAATTATTTTGCTCTCATAAATTATTTTTCAGCCCCAAGTTAGCCCAGTCCAAATTTAGCCCCAGTAAATTCCATTTACTGCTTTTCTTCACTTTGACCTTCCCTCACCATATTTCTATACTAGGGAATAACTGTTTTCTGCTATAAAACCCAACATCTAGATAAGAACAGAGTGATTCAGAGGATCATTTAGGGGCTTTTGAATATCTAGATGCACTGCTGCAATGCATAGACAGTACTTATTGTTAGCAAATATAAAAATACAAAACGATCTAAAAAATACAAACTAAACTACCTAAAATCCTTAGATAGACTTCATCTACAGAAGGCATATTCTGTGCAAAACAAGCTCAACAAAACATACTCTATTTCCTTTTCATCTTACCCAGTAGTTTGCATTTTTTAAAAAATATATATGAACTGTTTATTTTTTAATAAATACACCACTTACTTCCTATTGACTTCCTCTGATGGAGTTTTTGGCATGCAGGTTAGTGTTTACCCCTGGGTCCTATTTAACGACTCTATGAATCACACCTTAGGACCAGTTTTTATTTCTTAACCACACAGGGATGTATGAGTAAAGTCACTATTGATAATACCTGGTAACTAGCTAAGGAACCAAAGCTGTATCAAGAAAAACTGGCTTAGTCACTGCCTCTTTATTACTCTGGATATAAAATAAATATTACAGCCTAAAGGGTGAGCACTCAAAATCTTTGTTTAGCATTTTATGCTCTAGAATCCTATCCCAATCTTTCCCTCATAATTAAAATAAAAATTCTAAAATGTGTGGTATAAAGTGAGTATGTGTAAGTCATGAATATATGTACAATTTTCATAACAAAAATTATTGGTTGATATGTCAGGGAAGGATGTCTTGGGGTCCAGCTGCTTCACTGGAAAATGCATTGATGATGTAATTGTCTTGTAGGATATTATTTGTAAATAGAAGTCAAACCTATAAAAGATGGGATTTAGAGTGAACATTATGTATCAGGGTAACTATACATTTTAATGCTACATAATACCAACTTATTCTATCTTCTGTATTAGCATTATCCTAGCACTTAATGACATCTAAACTCGTGCCATTCCCAAGCGTTTTCGCTTTAGGACATGCGTACTTCCAATATTCCAGACGTTTATCAGTCTTCATATACATAATCTTCAGAAAATAGTAATAATATAGGTGCTTTTTTTAGGTTACAAAGTGCTTTTACAGGTGTCATTATTCCAGATGATCTCAAAAACCCAGTTGAGACATACAGAGAAAGCACCATTATTATCTGTTTCCTAAATGAGGAAACTGAGGCTCAGACAATTATCATTACTATAAGTGAAAGGACTGTGGGTGGAGAAGAAAGCCCTCATTTCAAATTCTAAGTTATCTGATCTACTAATTGGTTAAAATGCGCAAATCCAGCCAGACAAATTAATACTCTATTACTGTTCTAAGGAGCTCTGATGGCATGGTGCCTAAGGCATTTGGCTGCTAACCAGAAGGTTGGAAGTTCAAATCTACCAGCCATTCCACGGAAGGAAGATGTGGTAATCTACTTCCGTAAAAGTTTACCACCTTGGAAACTAGGAGTTCTTGTGGTGCAGTGGTTAAGGATTCCGCAGCTAATCAAAAGGCCTACCATCTGAACCCACCAGTCACTCCCTGGGAGAAAGATGAAGCAATCCGCTCCTGTAATGACTGACAGCCTTGGAAACTCTGTGGGGAGTTCCACTCTGTCCTATAGTGTCGCTGTGAGTTGGAATTGAATCGATAGCAGTAAGTTTGGTTTTTATCACTATTCTATATATATGGATATATATTCACTGCTCAAATCTACACTTATAATGCCAATATATTTTAGGAATGATTTTGTTATTATTCATGCTTTTATTTAGCTATTTCTTCACCCAACTTCCTAGACAGCCTTCCTGTGATTAAGAAGCCATTCTCTTTGGCTCTTGTGACTGGATCCTTTCTTTTTCATACTTTGTTGAACACCTTGGGTCAGCCAAGCTACCACAATAAATTTCCAGGGTTTTCCACATGCATTGGGATGCTTCCTTGGCTTTCCTCATTTATTTTTTCTTCTTTGGGTTCCATTAACAAGAAGGTTATTTTTGCCTTCCCAGTAACCTCATTAATGCAGGATGGTGAAAGATAGGGATAGAACAGACAACAACACTGGCGAAGTGGCTGAATCTATCACAGCTATTTTCCCTTCATGTTTTCCTTTTCTTGATTCTGCGATGAGGATCATAGCTATTTTTTTTTTTAAAAGGGAAATCTTTTAAAGCAGAATATCATAGTTTTGCATTAATCGCACCAGTATTACTCTCTTTAGCTGGGGTAAACTTGGCTATAACTCATAACTAATCATACATTTTTAAATAGCTGTATGGCATAAGCATATCTTGACTAAAATCTTGACTAAAATTTTTATAGAGCAGGACAGCATCTTGCCATTTTAACTTTTACTATATTTGTATTTAAGTTGATGCAATTTATTTTGTACCTATAAATTACAAGAAAAGATATATTGTCTCAAAAAGGTAAATCCAGTAGGTTGTCTTAAATCAGCATTTCTACTTCATATCTAGAGTGGCATGGGGTGTTTAGTAAGAAGAGAGAGAAATTCAATATTATCCCACTGTGAGGGACTAAAACGAAAAACCAAACACAATGCCATTGAGTCAATTCTGACTCATAGCAACGCCCATTAGGTTTCCAATGCTGTAAATCTTTACAGAAGGTGACTGCATCATGTCTCCTGCGGAGAGGGTGGAGGGCTGAAACTGCTGACCTTCTGGTTAGCAGCCCGAATGCTTTAACCACTACCCCACCAGAGCATACATGCTCCATATCTGATACTAGCTGTTTAGCTGGTCCCATTCCTTCTTTGCCTTTTCTCCTCTTTAATCCTAATGTTCTTCTCCCCTCAAGCTCTGTTTAAGAACATGCCACCTCCAAAAATAGAAAAGGATGGAGAGAGAGGAAAGGGGAAATTCTTTAAACATATTTTTACATGATTTAACAAATTTTGTATATGACACTGAAACATTCTCTTCTTCTCTTCCTCCTCCTCTTTCTCAGAAAGTGGGCATTAGGTTTGTGGTCTCAGATGTTGTCATGAACTGGGGAGAACATAAGAAAAATGCTTGCTCTTCTTCCATAGGCTATAATACTATGAAAAGAATCCCTGGATTAATTCCTGAATTAATTCAATAGGCGATCCCTAGAGAGCCTACTGTATTTCTCTCCTGGGTGTCAGGTAGCAGTGCAGAGGTGCTACATTAGGTATACTCAGTACATCCTTTTCTGAAGAACCAAGGCCCCTTTTTAATATTAATCATCTAAATTGACCCATGGTGAAAATTCACCATTACTAGTATCATTCAGGGAGCTCTGGTAGCATAGTGGCTAAAGCACTTGACTGCTAACCAGAAGGCTGGCGGTTCAAACCCACCAGCCACTCTTCGGAAAGAAGATGGGGCAATCTACTTCCGTAATGATACTGCCTTGGAAACCCAAGGAGGGGTCGCTATGAGTCGGGTCCGACTCAACAGCACACAACAACAAAGACAACAACAGTCTTTCTATACTTCTAAAGTATCTGTGGAATCCCAGAGTAGAGGAGTAAGTGGGCTGTTCACACTGGATGGTGGGGACCGTGCATCCTGCTGTCACAGTATGTGTGCTTTTCCTTTAATCTAGGCACGTGTAGTGCAACGGACATTTGCTGCTTCAGGTTGCATCTCCAGTGCAATCTTTTAGCTGACTCTGCTGACTAAATTGCACAAGAAGTGCGAATACTCTATTTTCAGGCAACTCTGTACTGTCTTTGTATGGAAGCATTGTCTTATGCATTTTTCAGCAGGTGGCATTAAATCAATGTTGTTGTTGTTGTTGTTGTTGTTGTTTGCCGTCGAATCGGCCCCGACTCATAGCGACCGCTCCTTGGCTTTCCAAGGCAGTATCACTAGGGAAGTAGGATTGCCCAACCTTCCTTCCAAGGAGTGGCTGGTGGGTTTGAACCGCCAGCCTTCTGGTGAGCAGTCAAGTGCCTTAGGCACTATGCTACCAGAGCTCCTATTAAATCAATAATGTAAGGAAATCTTGTGGAAGTATTCAGTCCAGCATATACACAGATACTAGCCAGTCTACTCCTATATCATATGACAAAGCTCACAAATTGAAAAGTAATAATTATTTCTTTGATTAACAGAGATATAGTTATGATGAGCCTGATAACAATATTATGGATAGCATTTACTAGCGTCAGAGAGCTTTGACATGCTCAGGCCAAATTATAATCTCTCTAATAAAATATTAAAATGTGATATATTGGGAAACATATTGATATTAAATTATCAAAGAATAATACCCAATAATGAAGTATAAAAGATTAATACCTGGCATAGTAGAAGGATAACTTGCTAAAACTGGTAGCTTATTTAGTTGTCTACATAAGAAAACAATCCATTTATTATATGCTGGTATCTTCATTTGTCCATATTCTATCAAATCAATTTTTTACATCTTGATGCATTTGGTCATAACTTCCTAGAAATGCATTGTGATACAACCCATGTACATCTTCCCAAACCAAAGGACTTGTGCTAATGCTGGGTACTAGATTTTACATAATTTGCAAGTTTAATATCAATGTGCTTCTTTAAGTGTTATTTACTCAAGAGAATTATAGGAAATCTTCCATTTAAACTAAGAAAATATCTATAGTTTTTTACTACTCTAAAAATAGGCTATTTTCATAGTCAAAGCATAGTTATGATTGTCCAATAAAAATATGAAAAGACCAATGGTGTCATACAAAATTGAGATCTTCCTTTTTGTTTCCCCTTCTGGTAATATTCTAGCTGTATTAAAAAAAAAAAAAAAAAAGCATACTTCTTTTCTTTCTATAGTGGGGGACAATTTAAAAGCTTGCATAATAATAAAAAAAAATAGTCCTTATGTAATCCTCACTATTGAATCTGTTATCTATCTCAATGATTGGTGCTAGTATATACTTCCTTCCTGATAATTTATTCCAATTTTCTTTTAAGTCAGCAAAGCCACTTTCTCAAAGTGTGGGTTTTACTTGTTTGCTGTTTTCTTGCAGCAGGAATCTCCATACCTATTTTATGACTGGCTTGTAATTGGTCTTGATGCAAAATCTATCTTTTGATCATTTATTCATGAGTATGGTACCACTTTACAAAACACATTTTTGCAGAAAAAGAAATTAAATACTCAGATTAATAGCAATAAAAATTAACACCAGAAAGTATAGATAGTGAATACTATCTCATATTTTAATATTTATAAATTAGTTCACAAGGATTATTAAATAAGCTCTATATATTTTTGCCACATATGAAAAATTTCTTAGAATCAATTCAATTAGAAAGCTAATTTATATTAGTTGTTAGTCATTTTAATTGCTTAATGATGACTTTCTTATTATGAGTAAGGAATCATTTTGACTCTCAGGACTTTTCTCCTCCTCTCATCCCCATTATTGAAAAAAAAAAAAAAGCCAAATTGCACCCCCATTTCTAAAGCCCTTTCTCAACATCCCTTTCTCCCATGATGCATAAATTAAGTACCTACTGCTAACTTGGTGCATTCGGTGTCTCAGGTCTGTTTACACTGTTTTCTACCCTTTATGAGCTTCCTTTTTTAATGAGTGAACTTCTCATTAAAAAGCCTAATATTTATAAGACAAAAATACTGTCTCTAAGTTGGCATGTGATTTTACACAATTTCAGACGCAGTAAATGTAACATATTAATTAGGGATACTTAGAATCTTAGGTCAGTTTTGCAATAAAAATTTTCAGGTGCATTTTAAGTGTTTTTGAAGACCATAAACCTATGTTAAATAACTTTTCCCCCATTATTATTATTATTAACAAAAGGATTTGAAAAGGTGACCTACCTTTATGTGACAGGCGTAACCGGGGTTGGATGGTATCAGCTGTGTGAACTCCTATCCAAAGCGCCAGTAAGTAACCCCACAGGAGCAAGGTGATAAAATGCCCAGCAGATGCCATGTTGCCGGTGCTCATCCCACAAACCCTCCGATCTGCACTTTAAGGCGGGTTTGAGTTTTACTTAGGACTTCCCTCCAGGGAGGAGCCCTGGTTGCGCAATGGTTAAAGCACTCGGCTGCTAACCGAAGGCGGGCACCCACCAGCCGCTCTTCCAGAGAAAGATGTGGCAGTCTGCTTCCGTTAAGATTTACAGCCTTGGAAATCCTATGGGGCAGTTCTATTCTGTCCTATAGGGTGGCTTTGAGTCTGAATCCAATTGATAGCAGAGGTTTTGGTCCCTCTAGTTTCAGCTTGCAAGAGGCTTTGTCAGAAATCAATGTGTTGTCATCAGAAAGCACAGTTCCAAAGTGCCAATTGTCAGGCTGTATTTGGATATGTAAAACCTCTTTCCTCTGGACAGTTGTTTATAAGCCGGGAGCAAGAGGGCATTCCAAGGAGTGAATCTTCAGAGCCATGCCCTGTCTGGATCTCTCTTCCGCAACTAAGCGGGTAGATTCAGGAAGAAGCAGATTTTTTTTTTTTTTAGTCACTTTTGCAAGCGGTTCATTCAGAAAAAAAAAAATAAAAGCGAGCACACGCACTGGCTTCCCCTGTGGAGCTCTTCTCTTCTGGCTCGTAGAAGCCTCTCAGAAGTCAGCCTCTTGCACTGACTTGCCAAACAGATAGTTCTAATTCACCTTTCACCTCCTAATTAAAAACAAGAAGTGCCATTCCCTCCAGGAGTTGCAGGATCCACCCAGCAGGGATGCCGTTCTGTCAGCGCGTTGTGTTTACAGGGAAAGTTCAGGCAGGGTTGAGCAGCGTCCTTGCTGTTTCTAGGAAGTATTTTCTAGTCCACGTGCCCTACTCCGATCCTCCAGTTATAACCAGCCTCTCGTTACTCAGCAGCAGGAGAGAAGTCCGCGTTTTGGTGGGGGTGGGGTTGGGGGGGTTGGTCAGGAGGGGAAGTTCCATACAACAAGCTGATTATTTAAGAACTCCTAATGGACAGGAATGGGGTTTCAAGAAGAGCTTTTAAAGGAACGCTCACCAAGATTAATGCTTGAATAAATATAAATTCATTTGAAAAACAATCTGTTCATTACCATCTATACCCAGTTTTTCCAGTGCCTCTGTACAGGTTTCTTTCATGTTTAAGGATTTTTGTATTGATTATATCCTAGACATGTTATTTTCAACTCTTGCATGCAAAGTGCATTTTAAGAGCCTGAAAAAAAATGTCATCTGTGATTGTGTTATAGATGTATTAGAACTAACAGATTATTTTGCTTAGGAAAATTAAAAGCAAATCCTTCTCTCTATAGCAAGTTGGAAATTGCACCCCAAAGCTTAAGAATAATTAAAATTTTGGAAGTAATTTCCCCCTAGTTAAGGTAACTATGGCAAAGTTGAGAACTTCTAACCATCAACCCTGGTAAAGCAGGTATTACAACACTCAAGATTAGAAATACCTTAGCATTCAACTGCTATGCATTTTCAGAGTTTATTTTCCAAGACATCGTGTTTGTGTAAATAAGCCTAACACCATAGGTCAACTTTATCAATCTACTTTCAGTCAATCTCAAAAACTAAACCAAACACTCTGTAGCTGTTGGCATGGAAATGAATAGTATTATTCTAAAATACCAATAAACTTGAATAGATGTTTGATAACGTAATAGTGGAAAGTTAAGTGGTAAGCAAATTATCTCAAATATGATAGCAGCTTTTCCTTATTCTGTGTTTTAAAAGGTAATGGCTTAGGACATGTTTTGAGAATTATGTTTTTTTTTTTAAAAAAAAAAAAAAACTCATGTAATTATAACAAAAAAAAAAAAATTAAAAACGAGCTACCCAGCTATTTTTGCATTATATACAAGCAAATGTAGAGCCAGGCATTCTCTTCTCATTTTCCTAAGCATGATATGTTCTTGCATAAGCAAAGTATATTTAGTAAAATGTAAATGTCACTAGGTATTATAAATAATTAGATTTCCAAGGTCTACAAAAGATAACAAATTCTAAACACTATTTAACAGGAAAGCAACATGAAGTATTTAGAGACTTTTAACCTGGGGTGGTCCCGGTAGGCACTTGCATGTTTTAAAAGCCAGTCTGATGAGCTACAGACTCAAAGGTTGTTCTAAATGTGATATACTGTACCCTCGGAATCCTCTTTCACTTCTAGATTCGAAGTAACTGAAAAGTAAATGATAGCTTTAATATGTGATATGTGTATGTAATAGTAGAATTCTGGGAAGAGTAAATGTGGTACTTGTAACTTTTATCAGATGTATGATTACTCTGATTCAACTGAAATTCTACCAAGAATACTCAATGCTTGTCCCAATTCTATTGCGGAATTGAAGCTGTGAGTTGGAACTGACTCAAAGTCAACAGGTTAAGGCATTACCACCATTTCTTTGGGACACAAAAATCACATCATGAAATAAGGATGGAGGATAAATGTTATGAATGACAGTTATATATATGATTGTTCCTCAGTTGTGCTTTCATCTTTCAGATTAGTAAAGGGTGATATGGGAAGCGTGAGCCAGAATGGGTTTCTTTGGATTCTGTGAATATGGTTTTGTTTATCCTTCTGTCGTTATGTTATTGCTTAGCTGTTTTAACTCTTTTATGTGTCCTTCTACCTTTCTTTCTAACAGACGTTGTTGTTGTTGTTGTTGTGTGCTATCGAGTCGGACCCGACTCATAGCGACCCCTCCTTGGGTTTCTGAGGTGGTATCACTACACAAGTAGATTGCCCAACCTTCCTTCTGAGGAGTGACTGGTGGGTTTGAACCTCCAGTCTTCTGGTTAGCAGTCAAGTGTTTTAGGCACTATTATGCCCAAAAATTACTATCAAAATATCTAAACTTTCAGGACTGTTTCATAGCTCAAGTTCCCCAATGTGACTTCAGCCACTAGCATTAGAATGAAGATTCTTTGAGGCTAAATCAGTCATTTACCTCAAAAAGTTAAACAAGAGGAATCCTGAAGAGCACAGTTAACATATAATTTATCAGACAAACAGGACATTTTTCTCTTAGGGTGAAAGAGGGCTCCATTAATAATTACATGTAAAACAAGACAAGTCTAAAAAAAAAATCATGCTGTCAAAGAGACATTTTTAGATACCCTTGGGAATCATGGAAATAGGGGGAAAAAATCTTACCACTAAAAGTGAATACAGAACATTAATAGACAAGTAAAGTCCTTGATTTGAGAGAGGTCAGGCTACCAGTTTATAAAACACCAGAAAACATGGATAATCAGGTGAGAAGGAAAATAGCAATAGTGAAATCTTATTCTAAAATCTTCTGTCTTTGCTGGTGATCTCATACCAGTGCATGACAAGCAAGGTCAGCCTGGTAATGAGGAGAAAAGGGGATGGAGCACTCATCAGGAGAACAAGGATTCTTCACGATGGGTTCTGTCACTTGTTACCCACTTTTGGATAGCAGAAGACCAACTGGCCTCTGGAGCAAGGCCAGTATGTGGTGGCATACTTTCTAATGCTGAATCATGTGAGGCATTTGTTACAAAAAGCGCGTGACTGTGCCCCATTCTATGCTCACATTTTATCTAAAGTTGTACATACCAAAATTTGAGTTTCACAGTGGTTCCTTTAAGCCAGTATTACTCAAACATTATACATATGTTTGACATGTTCACCATTTTTATGATCATGGCAAATTTCCAATTAAGATTTAAATTAAATTTATATGAAATGGAAACATTGCCTCACAGACTCAATGTCTTGATATGCTCCTTATAATTTTTAATACATGTGCAAACAAATAAAAACTATAAAACTTTACTACTTATCTTGCAAACTGTGGGAGACATTACTCATTGACACCTACACAAATATTTGTTCTTTCTTTTCTTCCTGGGATATAGAAGACTATACTTCCTTGCCCCTGGGCAGTTGAGTGAAATCATTTGACTATTCTAGCCAAAGAAATGTGAACAGAAGTGATGTGTGTCACTTCTGGTCTGAGGCAATGAAAGACCCCTAAGCAAATCTGTTTCTCTCAGGTAGTCTCTCCAGTAAAGGAAGATCCTTACATTGAAATGGTGAAACCACAAGACTGAAGTATCTTGGTTGTTGAACCCCCACAGCAAACTTTACATAAGCAGAAACTCAACATATATTCTGTTAATTTATTTGATTTATTTGTTATCACAGCATAGCATAATCTTTTCTGACTGCATGTACAAAGTTTGTATTCCTTCCTATGTAGCACTAAAACTTACCTCAGCAGGAGTTACTAAAGCAGCCAGGGAACGACCTAGATACATGGTGTAAATAAGAAATAAAGTGATTCCTCATGTCACTTCTAGAATGGGGACAGATACTTAGTTTTCCCAATTGAACAATGTATGCAAAAGTGACGTTAAAAACAGTATTGATACGTGAACAACATGGTTTTACACTTCAAGAACATTTTGATTTAAACTATTAGTAAACCAAAGAACAAAAATTGCAATGATAATGATCTTTTTTAGAAGTAAAGGTAGCCCTGGCATTTCAGCTTTGATCACCCCTTTTCTTCCTGTTGGCCCTGCTGTCCCAGTGATCTCTGGCCTGGAGCGTCTCAAGTGTCTTACCAGTATGACCTGCTGTTGCTGTTGCCACTACTGCTACAACTGCTAAGTTTTACAGATCAAGAGTGCTAATGCTTTTAATGGTATGTCAGTTCAGATGCCTTACATGAGAGAATTTGTGAGGAATCCAGAGGTCTGTACTGACTACATCTCATATTCTGTAATTCAATGGGTGAAGAAAAAAACAGATAACTAAATTATTCCTTATTTATATGTTAATAGTAGCCAGAGAATAGAATTCTACCAGTCAGTACCACATGGGAACCAATCCAGTCACCTATATGAAAGAGGCTTGACTGATACCATTTGATGTCATCATTTAGATAGCCAACAATTCCAAAAATTCACTTTTTTTTCCATTTTGACTAGCTATTCTAAAAAGAACAAAATGACTCATAAAATTTGAACAAAATTGATGCTTTATTAAATTTCAATTTTTGTTTCTGATTTATAATAGGTTTATTCTCATTTTCTTTTAGTCTTGTATTTAGTTATCAAGTGTTGTTATAACAGAAATACCCTAAAATGATGGCTTTAACAAACAAATTTATTTTCTCACAGTTTAGGAGGCTAGCAGTCTGAATTAACTAATTCAGGACTTCTCTCTCCCTGGTGGCTCTGGGGGAGGGTCATTGTCTCTTCAGCTTGTTTCCTGGTTCCTTGGAGGTCGCCAAATGGCTTGTATCATCTTATCCATCTCTGCTTCCTAGATTGCTTGTTTAATCTCCTTTACATCACAAAAGACATTAACTCAAGACACACCTTGCACTAACTCTGCCTTTTTAACATAACAAAGACAACCCATTTCCAAATGGACTTATAACCCCAGACACAGAAGGTCTGGATTTATAGCACATATTTTGGGGGATAGTAAAGAAAACCAGAAGCATTTTGAGCTAGATGGAAAAAAAAAAAAAAAAAAATTGTTGTGGAGTTGACCCCAACTCATGCCAACGCCCAGTGTGTCACAGTAAAACTGTGCTCCATAGTGTTTTCAGTGATTGCTATTTTTCTGAAGTAGATTGTCAGGGCTTTCCTCCAAAGCACTTCTGGGTAGATTCAAGTCTCCAACCTTTCATTAACTAGTGAGTATGGGGTTTCTGGGGAGCTCTGGTAGCGTAGTGGCTAAGGCACTTGACAGCTGACCAGAAGGCTGGCGGTTCAAATCCACCAGCCACTCCTCAGAAGGAAGATGGGGCAATCTACTTCCGTAGTGATACTGCCTTGGAAACCCAAAGAGGGGTCACTGTGTGTCTGGTGCGACTCAATGGCACACAACAACAACAACAACATGGGGTCTCTGGGAGCTCTGGTGGTGTAATGCCTAAAGCATTTGACTGCTAACCAGAAGGCAGGCGTTTCAAACCCACCAGCCACTCCTTAGAAGGAAGGTTGGACAATCTGCTTCTGTAGAGATGCCACCTCGGAAACCCAAGGAGGGGTCGCTATGAGTTGGATCCGACTCCAGGACAGTGAGTATGGAGTCCCTGGGTGGTGTAAACAACTCTGCTGCTGACCATAGGGTTGGACATTTTAGTTTCTGTAAAAGCTCTTCAGAAGGCCCAGTGATCTACTTCTGACAAAGCATCAGTTGAAAATCCTGGGGAGCACAGCTCTACTCTAATTCCTGTGGAGTAGCTGTGAATCAAAATGAACTTGGTGGCAACTGATTTGAGCCAGGTACTGGCTTTAGTTTCCTTTAATTAAAGAGCAGTGATATTTCCCACATCTTCTTCATGGTAAAATGAGATTATATGTGTCAGTAACCCTGAAAGTAATTTAACTTGTAATTCTTGAGATGTTTCCCCACATATCCATTACTTCTTCCTCATGGATTATACAGAAATCTAAAAAGAAAAAAAACGAGGCAGAGTTCAATCAGTTGCTTCAAAAAATGTAACAGAAACATCCGTAACTATATTCATACTATAATCGATTGGTTTCTATGTCTGTTATAATATATATTTTTTTTAGTTACTGATTACCACATATGGTGGTGATTGTTTGTAATACTTGACTAGTATCACTTCTAATAATACTTGTTTGTAGTATGTGCAGTATGTGACTGGTATTAATATC
>NW_006921594.1:26594605-26598292 GCF_000298275.1 Orycteropus afer afer
AACAACAACAACAACAACAATTATTGGTTTGTAATATGTGACTAGTAATGCTATCCTCAACATCTAACAGTGTGCTTCAAATCAATTATTTTTTGATGGAATAAAAGTAATTACTGCTAGCTTGTTGTTTTCTTCGTATTAGTCACCATGAAAGACACATTCAGATGTAATCCAATTTAACCCAGACAATAGCAGACAATAGCTCCACAAAATAGGGCCTATTTTTATTGTCACTTACACATAAGGAAAATCTGAGACAATGCTATTAACTAACTTGCCTGAGGTGGATTATCGGCAAGAGTTGAAACCACCATTTTAAACCCAGTCTCCAGGACCTTCGTCCCCAACTAGTATTCGTCTTCTCCGAGAATATTATTTCAGTAAGAATTCATAATTGTTCTTCCAAATTACTCCACTAGCAAGAATGTACCTTTAATAAATTTCAGTAATGAAGTATAAAAATGTTTTAAATAGAAATCTTTCAAAGTTACTGCTTCGGTTGTGCATCAGGCTCCGTTACTGAACTAACTACCAGATAAAGCCCCACATCCGAGGTTGTGGGTGGAGCGTAGGCTTTTCATACCATTTCAGGTTATAGCATGCCTGTTGTTATGTGCCTTGGAGTCGGACCGACTCACAGCGACCCCTCCTTGGATTTCCGAGGAGGTATCAATAGGGAAGTAGATTGCCCAACCGTCCTTCCCAGATGTGGTTGGTGGGTTTGAACCGCCAGCCTCCTGGTTAGCAGTCAAATGCCTTAGGTACTATGCCACCAGAGCTCCACATTGGAGCTAAATATAGTAGGTAAAATTATTAAGGAACAATTTCTAAGGGAGCAAAAAAAAAAAAAAAAAAAATGTTTTAAGTACAATTGTTAAGCAATAATTATTTTTATTCTGGAAACACATACATACATACAGGAGAAAGACATTTCCAAGAAAGGATTTAAAGGTAATAAATCAATTATAAATACTTACTGATGTTTATATTATTTTGTCCAAAAGAGCCAAACTTTTTCAAATAACATTATCACTAATGTACCTAAACTAAAAACAATATTTTATACCCTGTGCACGTAAGATATCAACTCAGAGTGAGACTAGTAATAAATGCCATAAACTACAGTAAAGGAGAGAGTCATCCACAGGCTCCTTTAATCTCATTCTAGAATTTAAGACTACCTATATTTTTGTCTTCCTGGCAAGAAATGATCTAATTTTTTCAAGGTTAATTTCCTGAATTTTACTTGGGGAAAGAGAAAAAAGTGGGGGTGGGGGTGGGGGTGCATGGCAGGAGTGAGGGAGGAAGGAAGGAAGGAAGGAAGGAAGAAAAAAAGGAAGAAAAGAGAGTGATGAAATGATAATTCAAAGTACTTTTTATTTTTTTTTAATTTTTCTCTTCTTTATTTCAAGTCTTGAGTCTTCTTTTATTTTCTTTGTGATTTCTCTTCCTTTCATTATTTTTTACCTACCATTGCTAAAGCCAGACACAAATCATTTGGCATGGAATGATTTATTTAAAAAATACTTACTGAATGTGTGTTATTTTCAGACACTCTAAAGGGCTTAAGATATTTAGAGACCAATATATAGTTTCTTTCTATTAATTATTTAGATAATTTCCTTAATTATTCATGTTGTCTTGACAGAGGATGAATGACCAAAATAGGTAAGCATAAAGTCAATTTTGTCCCATTACGAAAGAAGAAGAGAAAGGATATAAATAAAGCCAATGAAATTATCCATTAGTCAGTTGGCAACAAACTAAGCAAAAAGTTCAAATATTTATAGTATCTTCAAATTGTCATACACTTGGCAGATGAATATAAAACTATACATCCCATAAAGCTTCCATCAACTCAATGAATATACCTGTTTCACATTAGAATAAATGGAAACAAACACTAACTTTAAAGCTGTGAAGAATCTGACAGAAAATAAGTGTATTCAAAATAAATCATACGTTGCCTTTGAAAGTGAAATTTGGAGTTCAAAGGAATCATAATGACCAAAGAAAAAACTTGGCAGAAGTCCTATTAAGATCCTTTCCCCCTAGGGACTTCCTTTTCTTAACACTTTCCAAATAACTAACCATGGAAGAGAGGAAACAATACTTGGAAAAAAAGAATGTTACATAGAACGCATTGGTGAGATCCCAAAGACAAAACATGAAGTCTAAACTCATCATGTCGTCTCTTATTTAACTTACTATAATTTCCACAAATGATTTGACAAAATTGTTATTACCGGTGAGGGAGCTCTGTGGTGTAGCGGTTATGGCTTTTGAGTGCTAAGCAAGATGTCGGTGGTTCCAACCAACCAGCTGCTCTGGGGAAGAAAGATAAGGCAGTCTGTTTCCGTAAAGATTTACAGACTTGGAAACCCAATGGGTGTCTCTATGAGTCAGGATTGACTTAATGGCAGTGAGTTTGGTTTGCTTTGAGTAATTATTATGTATGAGCCAGGTTTCACATAAGGCAGGATTCCAGTATAGCATAGTATCTTTTTTATTTGGATCTGGTGGGTTTTTCTTTTCTTGATTGACCCCCCATGCCACCTCCCTTTTTTTTCAATTGCAATTAGGGTGGAAGTTTACAGAGCAAATTCATTTCCCATACAGCAGGTAAGACACATTTTGTTTCATGACAATGCAAGCCCCATGATGTAACAGCTCTCTTCCTACTTCCTCCCTCTGGTTTCCATGTGTCCCTCTTCCTTATGCATTCCTGTCTCTGAGCTATCTCTCTGTGCAAATCTGCCCTGCTAGTCTCCTGTACTTGATTGTTCTAAGGAGTGTACCTATCTGGTATAAATGTTGGAATCTGGTGTTTTATTATTATGATTATTTTTAATGCAGTATGGGTGGAGGTTACTGTGCATTACCAGGCAGTTCTGACTCATTATGTCCCAGTACATCACACTAGCACCATGTAGAGGCTAGGACTGGGACTGCGTGTCTTCAGTTGTCAACAATATCTTACTATCAGCCAGCCCACTTGTGCTCACAATTTATTCCCCATTACAAAACAAAGAATATGCTTTAGCCAATGATAATGTGACACTTTATACTCTGAGCATAACCACTTTTTATGGCTGATATAATGGATCTTGCCAGTTAAGAGGATCTAAAACCAAACAATGCAGTGCCGACCCTGTAAGATACAGAAGAATTGCCCCATGGGGTTTCCAAGGCTGTAAATCTTTATAGAAGTGGATTGCCACATCTTTTTCCCATAGACTGGCTAGTCAACCTGTCAATTAGTAGCCAAACACTTAACCACTGTGCTGCCACGGCTCCTACTTAACCCTTTGGTGACCCGTGGAACATAGAGTGCTCACCCACATTTTGTACTCCTGGAGTTTAGTAGGGAGCTCTGGTGCCGTAGTGCCTAAGCATTTGACTGCTAACCAGAAGCCTGGCAGTTCAAACCCACCAGTCATTCCTTGGAAGGAAGATGGGGCAATCTACTTTCATAGAGATACCATCTCAGAAACCCAAGGCAGGTTTGCTATGAGTCCCATTGACTCAATGGCAGTGAGTTTGGTTTTTGGTTTTTGGGGGGTTTAGTAGGAAGCTCTTATTCTACTTTTAGTGCAAGCCACCACCTGGTAAGGGTCTGTATAACTGCATAAGTCTGAAGAACTGGGCCTCATCCCACCAATCCAAGTACCAGAGACTCCTTAGGAC
>NW_006921594.1:26602612-26603366 GCF_000298275.1 Orycteropus afer afer
GGTCAGAGAACTCTAAATTGAATCATACCTAAACTTTTCTAATGCTATTACTATGGGGCAACGATATAATTGCTATATTTCCTCTTTATACATGATCACATTTTTATAATAGATAATAAAATAATGCTATGAACAGAAAACATCTACTGCTCAACTTTGCTCTACTTTCTTGCCAAAAATTAAAAACTAAATAAAACAATGTCTTTCCCTATAGATATAAACAGGGAAAGAAAAATTTTAAAAAATTCAACCTTGGATTTCACTTTGTATTAGATAGGGCTAAAGAATAAGCAATTTTCCAAGGAAAAGTTAGTATATGTGTGTAGAATTATCCCTGAAATGAAATGCAAGAGAATTTCAATGAATTACTTAAAGCTCTGGAGGTGGATCACTTATCATCATAAGGAAAGGTACAAAAATGGAATTTCTCTCTGTTTCTAAAACTGTGTGCTCGAATGAATTTTAATAGCTAAGCAAGAAAAGGTTAATTAGTACATCATGCTTCTGTAATAAACTCAATAAGCTTTATCTAAGACTAAACTACAAGAAACAATGTGAGTAGTAAATACAGTCAATAATCAAAGATTTCCTGAGCAATGTAAATTTGATAATAAAAAAGTAAATGTTACCAATTATTTCAATGAAGTAAACTTTAAAGCGTTAAAATCATGATACATCGTGCTCACTTTGGCAGCACATATACTAAAATTGGAACAATACAGAGAAGATTAGCACAGCCTCTGTGCAAGGATGA
>NW_006921594.1:26604390-26608759 GCF_000298275.1 Orycteropus afer afer
TACCAGAGCTCCTGCTGTTTCCCATAGTGTTAACTAAAATAATATTAATATGGGACAAAGGAGCTCTGGTGGCATAGTGGTTAAGGTATTTGGCTGCTAACCAAGAGGTCAATGGTTTGAACACAGCAGCCACCCTAGAGGGAGAAAGATGAAGCAGTCTGCTTCTGTAAAGATTTACGTCCTTGGAAACCCTATGGGACAGTTATTCTCTGTCCTATAGGGTCACTACGCATTGAAATCAACTTGATCGCAATAGTTTTATATGGGATAAGAATAATTCAAATACAATATTTTTCCCCACTAGATATTTCTACTTGAGTTATCCATTACTCTTATGATTCATTCCTCAATACCTTACATTAATGTAATCCTTTTTTGTAGGATCAAATGATTCCTCTCTATTGGCTCATACCCAAACTCATAGAAAAGCATGGCAATATCTTTTAAATGACTCTTTTCCTAACCTTATTTATTGTCCAGATAGATATCCCATTTCTGAGCTCTCTTTTACATTTGAATTCCTTCAAAATATTGCTTATATTTTGTCTTCGTTTGCTTACCTTCCATTTTCTCTCAAATCCAGTCTATCATATAAAATTAAATTTGGTTGTAGGTGGTAGAATACCCAAAATAACATTTGTCTAAAATTGTACTTCTTCTTCATGTAAATGTAGCCCAGGGATATGTTGGGGGCTGTTGCGGTAGCATGATGATCATTTATGACATGACTTTTTTTCTATTTGGTCGCTCACCCATTCTAAGTAGATAGCTTTAATCACACCATCCAAGCTCCAGTCATTGCATTCTCTTTACAACTAGTAATAATTAAGACTTAATAAAGAAGGAGATGCCCTCGCCTTTTAAGGGCACTTCCTAAAATCCATCATGTTCCTGATTTCTGAAGTTTTGAGGGCCACAAAATTCAGAGTTGGGGATTTCATCTGCTCTCTATCTACAACTCATTCACTATCTGACAGATTTGCAGTATAAACTTGACTAAGCCAAACTAAGTTTCCCAGAAGCACGTTTTCTCTATGTTTCTGGTTGGGGAGAGTCACGAGGGGATTTTGGGGAATTTTGGAGAAGCTCTGGTCTTGCAATGGTTAAAGTATTTGGCTGCAAACCAAAAGCAGTTCTACTCTGTCCTCCTATAGAGTCACTATGAGTTGCAATCAACTTGATGGCAGTGGGTTTGGTGACGGGTTGGAGGACAGAAGGGTCGCAGCAGCCATTTTGTAACACACGTTTTGTTCACTTTATCTGCTGGTTTACATTATTAGTTTAAGGCAGCATTTGGCCCTGCAACTGCTTCACCTTCCCCAGTAATTTCCTTCAGCTGCTTGTCTCCTAGGTGTGCATGCTTATCTCTGTGAGTATGGGCCCTGGCTTCTGCAGGTTATCCACACCACCAAGGCCAAGAGCAGTAAGAACTAACATGATTTCAGTCCATCCTAGTCAAGTTCCAGTTCATGCTTGTGGATTCCAACATGTTCTTCCTCTCTCCTACTTTACATCCTTCATTTCTTCCAACTGCCTGCTCTGTGTCCTTTAAATACCAGTCTCAGATAGAAACATAACTTTTCAGAGATTGCTTAACCAGTTCCCACAAATCCCTATAACAACTTCATATCTGTCTCCTGGTGTTTCTCTTTTTTATTGAACCCTGACATACACACCTTAGTAGTCTCATCCAGGAGTTCCTGGGTGCTTCAAAAGGTTAACATACCCACCTGCTAACCAAAAGACTGGAGCTTCAAGTCCACTCAGAGTTTCCTCAAAAGAAAAACTGATTCTGCCAAATCCATTCTGGCTCTTAGCAACCCTATGTGTTGTAGAGTAGAAATATTCCATAGGGTTTTTTTGG
This sequence comes from Orycteropus afer afer, assembly GCF_000298275.1. Classification (NCBI taxonomy): domain Eukaryota; kingdom Metazoa; phylum Chordata; class Mammalia; order Tubulidentata; family Orycteropodidae; genus Orycteropus; species Orycteropus afer. The sequence goes on from NW_006921594.1 coordinate 26,606,255, forward strand.
TTGTAATCTTTGTGGAAAGCAGTCCTGGTAGCACAGTGGTTAAGCACTTGACTGCTAACTGAAAGGTAGGTGGTTTGAACCCACTAGCTGCTCCTCAGGAGTAAAGTGTAGCAATTTACTTCCATAAAGATCCAAAACCAAAACCATACCCATTGCTATCGACCCTGTAGGACAGAGTAGAATTACCACTTAGGGTTTCTGAGACTGTAATCTGAGGTAGACTGCCACATCTTTCTCCAACAGAATGGCCAGTGGGTTTGAACCTCTAACATTTCGATTAGCAGCTGAGTGCTTAACCACTGTGTCACCAACCCTGCTTCCCAGCTTTGGAAACCCTATGGGGCAGTTCTACTCTGACACACATGGGAATTGACTACATGGCAACTAATCAATCTCCTCTAAGACCATGGCTTTTCATAATATTTATGTGCAGATTATCCCAAATTTATTTACATCAACTCTTCAATTAGACTCTAGATTTGAACATCGAATTGCCTTATAGACATCTTCACTTGGATGTTTAATAAGCATCTTTATCTTAGCATGTTCAAAGCAGAATTTCTACCTTCTTTCCTGCCCTTCACCCACGCCATCTGTAAGCCTACTTCTCCCTCTCAGAAAATGAGATAAATAGGTCCATTCCTGCTAATGCTTTTCTGCATATCAATTAAAGTCAAGGGAGCTCTGGTGGCGTAGTGCCTACGGCATTGGAAAATCCTTGTTGCTCTTTATGAAGACCTTCTTTGCCTGGATCTTGGATATGTCCTTAACTTTATCTATCATCAACTCTACGGCAGTGGGTTTGGTTTAGATTTGAGTTATCATCTTCTTTCTCCTTCACCCCACTCCAGTCACACTGACCTCCTAGATAATTTGCATTCAGGCTAAGCACCCTCATTTTTCCTCAGTCTGGAAGGCTCTTCCCTCAAGAATCCTTGACTTACATCATAATAACTCCAAATTTTTATTCAAAGCCAAAAAATTAAGGGGACGCAATTACTAAGAAAATAAATGTTGAATATAATTTATCCTAATTTATAACGCTGAGTACTGATTTCTTATATTTCACCTACGTACAAATATCCATAGTGATACTTTTACATGGAAGAAATTTTTTAGACCAATATTTAGAATGAAAAGACATGTTTTGGACATGATTTTAACTTACCTTTATCAATACCAAAAACCCAAACTCACTGCCGTCCAGTTGGATCCAACTCATAGCAACTCCTCCTTGGGTTTCCAAGGCGATATCTCTAAGGAAGTAGATTGCCCAATCTTCCTTTTGAGGAGTGGCTGGTGGGTTTGAACAACCAGCCTTCTGGTTAGCAGTCAAATGCCTTAGGCACTATGCCACCAGAATTATTTATAGCATTTGTAAGATGGAGACCATAATAATCAATAAGCTTAAGTAAAGTGCTTTTATACTAACTTTATCTTATTAAAATACTTAGATAAGTCTTCCTATTTCATTCATTTATTTATTTTGTTATTAAATAATCTGCATGAAGTTCTATGAAAATGTTGGGCTTTTTTATTATTATTATTCTTACCATGTGAACAATGGGTTAATTTTTCCCCCCTTAGGACTACATGCTATCAGGTATTTCTAAAAATGATATTACAAAGAGCATAATTGATTTTTCAGAATTTAATAACTTGGCTCTCACGTCATTGCTAATGTTCCCTATTTTCAGAGACATTGCTATAGATGTTGAAACGTCTCCTGTGGCATGTTGAAGATACATATGTAGTAGGCAACCCAATACCTCTCTGTTCCCTCTAATGAAATGAATGACCTTTGCAGAAAGACAGTCTATCCTCTCAATAACAGAGAGCTAATCAATATAAGAATACTTTTAACACACTATCAACAAGGTCAGAAAGTAAAGGGATATAAAATGCTTTAGAAAACTGTGCTGAATAATTAAATATGCAGACATGATATTTTCTAAAATCTGTATCTTAGAGAAACTACATTTATTTTAAGAATTTGTTTCTTTGTTAAGATAGATTATTTTTAAGAAGTCAAAAAATATTCTTTGCTTATGTGGTGAAATAATGATAATCTGGGAAAATTTATATTCCTTGATTAGTTGACATTATCATTGCAGAACTGGGCATTTACACATCTTAGTGTACAGTAAGCATTGATGAAAGAATGAGAGAAAGAATGAAGAAATATGCCAATATTTCTAATTAAAATTCAGTCAAATGTTATCGTGATCAGAAATGAACAATTAAACATGAGGAAACCTTTGGGGATGGTGGGTTCGTTTACCCTCTTGCTTGAGACGCCTTCACAGGTATATACGTGTGTCAAAATCATCAAGTTGTGTAACTTAAATATGTGTATTGTATAACATGTCAATTAAACCTTAATAAAGTAGCTAAATACTATACAAAACATTGTTCCTCCTACTACTTTGGCGAGTAGCGACTGGGACCTTAAAAGCTAGGAAGCTGCCATCTAGATGCAACAACGGGTCTCTCCTCGTCAAGAAG
>NW_006921594.1:26609400-26620600 GCF_000298275.1 Orycteropus afer afer
TTAAAAATCTTTTTAGAATTATAGTCATCTATGCTTGGCCTAGTACAGAGAAATTTACAATAGAAAGACATGTTAAACCATCATGCTCTGTTCTAAATATGAGCAAAATGATCATTTAAAACTGTATTTGACATCGATATACATTCCAGATATAACCAAAACTTTGTATAAAAAAATAATCTTTTGTTCCTTTTAGGAGTGACCTGTTTTTGTTTTATTGTTTTGATGAAACTGAACACTTAGAGTCTGTCTTTTCTTCCCCTCATCAGGACACCATGTGCCTCTCATTTCTCTGGTTCAGAAGAACAGACCGTAGCCACCAGACTGCTTCATGTACGGTACCCATTCTTTCTTTGAAAGGACTCTGCTCCTTTGGAACTTATGTGATTTGAATTAACAACTTTCTTCTCATTAATGCTGCCTGGATGGAGTTAGATAACCAAAACCAAACCAAACACATTGCCGTGGAGTCAGATCTGACTCACAATGACCCCTCCTTGGGTTTCCCAGGCGGTGTCACTATGGAAGTAGACTGACCAATCTTCCTTCTGAGGAGTGACTAGTGGGTTTGAACTGCCAGTCATCTGGTTTGCAGTCAAATGCCTTAGGCACTACGCCACCAGAGCTCTATCTACTCCAACTCTTGGTGTCCTTAAACACAGCTGAATGAAATATTGCCCAGTTCTGCACCATCTTCAAGTGCCCTGGCATGTTTGAATACATAGTTCCAGCCTTTATGCCAATCCATCTCACTGAGGCTCTCCCTCGTCCTGATTGGCCCTTTACTTCACATCACAAAACATGATGTCCTCCTCTAGAAAATGATCCCTCCTGATGTATCAAAGCAAGCAACTTGGATAGTGTTCTGCTGTGGTTCGTAAGGTTTACCTTGGTTACTTTTTGGAAATAGATTGCCAGGCCTTTCTTCTTAGTCTGTCTGCTATTTCACTGAAACCTGTCCTCCATTGGTAACACTGCTGGTATTTGAAATACCAGTGGTATAGTTTCCAGCATCACAGGCAAAATCATGCCACCAGAGTAAGCCAAACTGACAGATAGGAGTTGGTAATGCTGCTTATAATTTCCTTAATCACCTCTGTTGTTTCATCAAAGACTGTGACTCTTGTCTCCTGTCACTCTAAGTGATTTCAGTAGTTAAATGACTGACTTACCCTACAATACTTTCAATTCTTGGGCAATCCTGTTACTAATGATTATCTTCTCCATAAACTACAATCAAAATGGTCACAACATGGACACTATTATCACATAGTTTTTCTACTTCCAACGTCATCAATTCTCCAATGTTCTTTCCTGGCTCAGTGGTTAAGTGTTCAGCTGCTAACTGAAAGTTTGGTGGTTTAAACTCACCCAGACATTCCATGGGGGAAAGACTTGGAGATCTGCTACTGTAAAGATTACAGCCTAAAAAACACTAGGAAACAGTTCTACTCTGTCATAGGGGGTGACTATGGGTCAAAAATGACTCAAAACATCCAACAACAACAGTCTCCAGCTTAATTTACCAGTCCATACATTCCTAAACTTCAGGGACCAAATAGTAAATATTTTGGGTTTTACAAGCCATATGTCTCCATCACAAGTACTTAGCTCTGCAGTACAAGTAGCCATAGACAATAAGCAAACAAATAGGCATGAATGTGTTATAAATAAAATAATAATTTATGGACGCTAAAGCTTGAAATTTTTATAATTTTCATGTATCACAAAATATTACTCATGTTTTGATATTGTTAATAATTTTAAATTTTTTTTTGTAAAAAATAGTATGGACGCTAAAGCTTGAAATTTTTATAATTTTCATGTATCACAAAATATTACTCATGTTTTGATATTGTTAATAATTTTAATTTTTTTTTTGTAAAAAATAGTAGCTACAGTATACAAAAACGGGCAGTGAGCTAGATATGGCCATTGGACTGTAGTTTACAACCTCTGCTATATTTCTTTAGGACCGTTAGATTAGTCACCTTTTGATTTTTTCCCAATCCATTGGCCCTCTCCTGTCTTTACTTCCTTCTTAACCCTGTTTAGAGTCTAAGATTCTTCTATTGTATAATACTGTGTCAATAGCCAAACTCTTTGGTCCCAGTCTTTCGTTCTTCAGCCATCTCATGAAACACCAGACTTGGACTTACTTTTTCTGTAACTAGGCTCAAAGTAACTAGACAGTGTTGTGGAAAATCATGTCAGGGAATGTGGTTGTCACATTAAAGGTAAAGTTATAAATACTAATTCAATTGGGCCCTCTGCACTGCCCAGAAAACTTAGGATGTTTTGCTGCTAAACTCTTAGTCCCACTCTTCTTAGTACTTTCTTCCAAAACATGTCTTCTCAAATGTCTAATCAATCTTCCCTCCAAATCCCTGTATAATCTAGGCATGTGTTTCAGAGAAAAAGCCAGAAACTATTACTCTTATTCTTTCTTCTTTCTATCTGGTTAAACCAGATGGGATGTCCTTCCTTATCAGCCATCACTATCTCCAACTGTACTTTGGAGTCCATTTCCTTCCACCTCTATGAAACTTCACATTATCAATTATTTCTTTACTCCCTTTTTCAATTATTCTTCCTAAAGTTCATACTTAAATACTCTTTAATCTCTCCATCTTAAGGAGCACTGTAGCTGTACTTCTTCAAAGACTGATGTGCTCATTCTTCAGGCAGTCCATGGTATATTCAATGTCCTTCAAACAACATCATAATTCAGTCTTGCTTATTTATTGTACAGCTTTTGCATACAAATGGGCAATGGAAAATACCATGGCTTAGGTTAGACTCACTTTGATCTTTAAAGTGACATCTTTAGTTTTTAACACCATAAAGAGGTCTTTTGCAGCACATTTGTCCAATGTAGTATATTGTCATTAATATTAATGCTATTTTCAAATTGTTGTTGTTTTGTGCCATTGAGTTGGACCTGACTCATAGCAATCCCTTCTTGGGTTTCCAAGGTGGTATCACTACGAAAGTAGATTGCCCAATCTTCCTCCCGAGGAGTGATGGGTGGGTTTGAACCGCCAGCCTTCTGGTTAGCAGTCAAGTGCCTTAGGCACTAAGTTGCCAGATCTCCTATTTTCCAATAATTTCTGCATTTTATTAGTTCACCTTTTGGAAACCCAAGGAGGAGTCATCATGAATCAGATCCAGCTGGATGGCAGTGAGATTGTTCTCCCCCCCTTGGGAATGGGCACAAATATGGATGTCTTCCAGATGGTTGGCCAGGTAGCTGTCTTCCAAATTTCGTGGCATGGATGAGTGAGCCCTTCCAATATTCTGTTTGTTCTTTGAAGCATCTGGGTTGGTATTCTGTCAATTCCTGGAGACTTCAGTGTCTCTTGACTTCTTCATTCAAGACCATCAATTCTTGATCACAATTCTATCTCCTGAAATGCTTGAATGTTGATCAATTTTTTTGGGGACAGTGACTCTGTGTATCTCTTTCATTTTTGTTTGATACTTCCTTTGTCATTCAATATTTTGCCCATAAAATTCTTCAACATTGCAATACAAACTTAGTGGCTTATAAAAACATATGCACATTTATTATCTCATAGTTTCTGTGGGTCATGAGTTCAACATAGCTTGACTCACTCACTCTCTCAATACATTTTTGGAATTTGAAGAAATGCTTATAACTTATTAAAGTAAGGGTTAATTATAAGCATATGAAATAATCACATATTTCATCATTTCAAAAATTTAAAATTAAACTAATAATAACTTTACACTTTGATTTTTTTCATCTTTAACTTAGAAAACAGTAAATTACTTTCTAATAATAAAAATATACATTGATGTGATTTTTTTTACTCATTACAATAAGAGAAGGAAAATCAGATTTGCAAATGATTATAACTAAGTGGTACTATTTTCTGCAGAAAGCTGGAACAACTAAAAATTTTAGTTGTTTAGATTTTATTATTTTATTATTTGATGTACCATCACTGTCCTAAGTTCTTGATGAAGATTTTTGTTCTTTTCAAGAAGAAAGGAACACAATTCACACCATTTTTACTCTTCCTCATGTAGGCAATGCACCAGATTAAGATTAGAAGCATTTCTGTATCATCTTGATAACTTCTTTGCTCTTGAATTATGACAAGAGTGGATTTCAAAGTGCTTTCCATTGTCTGAGTGTATAGAACTTCTATTTGTTTTTTTATTTTAGGAACATAGCTGGAAGAATTAAGACCTTTCAAATACCATATTACTGTTGTTGCCGTTGGGAGTAATTGAGTCAATTTTTGTCTCATTGTAACCCCATATGACATAGTAGAACTGCCCATAGTGTTTCTTAGATTTTAATCTTTCTACTTTTAAAAATGGTTTTCTAAATGTTAATTAACTTTGCAATGAAGAATGTATCCATGCTTCCTCTCTTGTATCCCTGTGCCTCCCTTCCTGGACGTGATTCTTCAATTGGTGCACTTATTCATTCTCTTAACTCTGTAATTAGGCACGCCTACAACCATTCTTTTTTTTAAGGTTTAGTATGTTAAATTGAGTAATCATTACTCATCCTCCTAACTTTCTGTTATCCTACTGCATTTTCCAGTGGTCTCTTAAAATAGCAAGGCCTAGTAAATTGTGACACACCTGTATATTCAAATATTAGGCTGCTATTTAAAATTATGCTTTTTGGAGGCCTATTTAATTACATGTAAAAAACTTATGAAATAGTATTAGAGTGGGAAAACTAGAATATAAAATTAAATACACATTGTTAGTATGCATATGAAAATATCTTGTAGGAAAAAAAGCAAGAGTTTTACAGTGTCCGTGTTTGAGGAAAGTAATTGATGAAATTTTAAATTTCTTATTTATGATTTTCAATATTTTTAACAATATATAAATATATCACATAGAGAATACTAAACAACAATTTCTTTTCATGATTGTCTTATTTGTTTCTTTATTATTTTTTATTATGATTTTCAGGTGCTTAAGACTAGATTAGGAGCTCTGGTGACACTATGTATGGTTAAAGTATTGGGCTGCTAACCCAAAAGTTGTTGGTTCGTACCCACCAGTCCCTCTGCAGGACAAAAATAATGCAGTCTGCTTCCATAATGATTTACAGCCTTGGAAACCCTATGGGTTAGTTAATTCTACTCTGTCCTATAGGGTCACTACAAGTCAGAATTGACTCTATGGATGTGAGGGAGTAAGACCAGATTCATTATATTTGCAATTCTAGTTTTTGCTTTTCAGCGATTCTATCATATTTGCATAAAATGTTATGTTATGGGATACTGCTATGCTGTTGGTAACAGGTCACAACTACTGTCCTCAGGCAAAATTTGGCTCTTCCAAAAATCAAACTCACTGTTATAGAGTCAATTCTGACTCATAGCGACCCCCATTGGGTTTCTGAGGAGGTAAATCTTTACAGAAGTAGATCGCCCAGTCTTCCTTCTGCAGAGTGGCTGGTAGGTTTGAACTGCCAATCTTCTGGTTAGCAGTCAAATGCCTTGGGCACTACGCCACCAGAGCTCCTTGTTCACTCACAAGTCCTTGATAAAGGAACAATAGACCACTGTGTGGGGAGATCTTTTCTAGGAGGGGCTAAGGCATTACAAGCTCTGCTGTGTGGAATGCTCTGTTTGGATTCTCTTCTCTCTCTAAATGGCTTTCTTTCCCCTTAGGCTGGTATGGGAAGGATGAGTTTTTGATTGCTTCTTGGGAGGTCTATTTGTTCTCAGAAAGTTTAGCAGAACCAGGGAATGAAAATCTTCTCTAGGCCTTGCAGAGAAATATTCTTTTACTTGGCTCAGGGTTCCTTTCCTTTTGTTACTATAGAGGGACAAGATCAGGAAAAGGGTCACTAAGTCTAATTCTAGTCTAGACCTTAAACTTTGGGTCAGTAGAGTCCCAAAAGTACTTTAGAACCAAAGTTGTAGTCATAAAAACAAACAAACATATAAACACATATATATTTCATTTGCAATGTAGTTGCATTTGTGGAAAATGTAGTATATTTAAAAATCATATAAAATATTATTTTTGTTCATATGCAAAACAGAATGAGATTCTAGGCTCAGGTAATTATAAATAGGTATTTCAACTGTATGAATGTGCAGTAAGACATTTCAAAGTTAATTTTGAAGGATATTTTTTCTTCTGCCAAAATATCTTTGCATTGAAGGTGATTAATATCCCCAGCTGTCAAGCATTAAGTGCTAGTGGTGTCTCTCAATCGATGTGAAAACTAAAAACTCCCTCACAAATGCCCAATGTCCCCTGGTGGTACATCTCTCTTTAAGAACCAATGCTAAAGAGCAAAGAATCAGAATGAGCAAAAGAAAAATAGTAGCAGCAATAATATAATAACATTTAGATCATAAGGATAAATTACCGAACTCTTCTGCTAATCAGTTTATCTCAGCTACTTAAATTATGCTTCCTTTTCAAATAATGTCAAAAGCATGTTAATTTACAGTCAAATTCATAACTGAATAGCTTTAATATAGGCCTGTGTGCCTCTATACAAATGATACTAAACTTTATAAAGTGTTCAGTGACCAATTTTTTCTGAGAAGTTGACCACCACATCCTTCTTTCTGGTCTGTCTTAGTCAGAAAGCTCCACTGAAACCTGTAAACCATGGGAGACCCTGCTGGTGTTGAAATACGAGAGGCATAACTTGCAGCATTACAGACACACATAAGCGACCATAGTACGACAAACTGACAGACAAGTGCTTCTGACATGCTTTGGACATGTTATCAGGAGGGTCCAGTCTCCAAACAAGGATATCATGCTTGGTAAAGTAGAGGGTCAGTGAAAGGAAGGAAAATCCTCCACAGGATGGATTGACACTGCAATTGTAGCAATTGTAGCTGCAACAGTTGGCTCAAACAGAGCAACAGTTGTGAAAATGGAACAGGACTGGGCAGTGTTTCTTTTGTGCATAGGGTCACCATGAGGTAGAATTGACTCAAGGGCACCTGAACAACAACATATGCCTCTCTAATTCATTTCAGACATTTTTATTATCTTCTCAGTCTTTCTTCCAAATGTAATTCTGAATTTGATCACAGCTAATTTTCTCTTTCATTCATTCATTCAACATTTAGTAAGCACATATCTAGTGTTAGCACAATGATCATTGTTTCTTTAGTTTGTCTTAACCTTTAAATCAGAATAAGCTTGTCAATTATATTACCTATGAGGGTAAAATTGGGGCTTTTCATTTCTAATATGTTCTAATTCTAAAAATCTATCAATATTGTTTTATAGTTTATTTCTACCAAATTTATGAAAATTATCATTTTCATGGATATAAAATTATTATATCCAAGGAAATTATTCATCAACTATTGGTATCTGGTCTTAACCCTTTCCATCTTTGGTATATTCTCTCTGAAGATCTGGTTTAAATTTTTACTAAACATGAGACACCTGAAAGGTAGCATATGAAACCGATTACACTGCTTCCTTTATAGAATATTATATTTTCTGGGAAATAAGCCAGACTGTGATCTAACTCATCTCTTGCACTTTAGCTTTGAATATTTCATCCCATATTACCTGGCAAAATATTTCGCCAAAAGTAATATAAATAAATAAATAAATAAATTTTCTTTCTTTTTAAAAATATTAATAGAGAGGCACAGCAGCTGTAACAGTGGGCCCAAACATAGCAACAATTGTAAGGATGTCTCAGGACCTGGCAGTGTTTCATTCTGTTGTTCCATTAGGAGGAGCTGACTCAATGGCACCGATCAACAACAACAACAACAACAATTCTATAGAAATATCTATCAGAGTTAGAAATGTTTAACTTCATGGGGCTACTTCGGAGCAATCATATAATAAAATAACATTTTAGATAACTAATAAAACTATATTTTATTAATTCCTTTTTTCATTATCTTAAATTGTGACCAAGGAGGTTTTTGGAACTGTTACTATTCTTACTACATTTAAGTTTTTCTTCGTTTCTTTTCCCCCATGTCAAAATTTGGTTGTTAAAAGATTCCCAGTGCAAGGATGGTTTCTAAATGGAGAATTAGCGTAGTTTTTTTCTACTATGTATAATTTTAGATTGTGCTCCCAGGTTGATTCATAAGTCTAAATCAAGACAGAATTTATTTTTGCTTTTCTAAGACAAAGCCACTTCAAAAATTTTAAAAGCATTTTAAATGACTACCTTGACAATTTGTAAACTGAGGAGCTTCTCACAGCTCTGGAAATGGAAACAGCTGGACTGGTTAAGTGGTGGTGATTCAGGCTGAGTCACAGCCCACACCCAGATAGAAATTTCAAACCTTGTGGGTGTTAGGGGATCCCTAGAGCATGGGATCCCCTTTGGTACCTACCACTGTGTCTGGACTGGCCTACGTTTCAGAGTACTCTATTTCTAGCTCCTCTATTTTTCCCCTACTATTCACTATCTCTTTCATCATAATTTATAGGATTCTTTATTTACATTTCCACTAAGTACTGGTAACCATGAGTAATTGAAGAATAAATTAAGATATGCCTGGGACTTATTTGACATAACACCACCCCAGAGAAAACATTCAGCTGTCCATACTTTACTTCAATCTAGAAGTCTGGAGGAGCTATTTCTGGAATCCTCAGAGGCAAAAGCCTTTCTTGTCTGACATATAAGTAGGTGACCTAGTACAACTCTATTTTCCTGCCCACCTCACTCCACTTTAATAAAAACAGTAGCTGACAGTGACTTGTGTTTACTCTCTCTATGCATGCTACAGAACACCTACAAGCTTGATCTCCATTAGTATATTAAAACAACTTTGGGAAGTGGGTGTTGTTATTATCCCATTTATTTATCCACGGTCATGTAGTTGGCAATTGGTGGAGTCAGAAACTTAACACAAGACCTTTATCTCCAAAGCCCAAACTCTTACAATTATGATGGTTAAAAATAAATTACACTCTTTTTTCCCCTGAATGTATAAATTTTAAGAAATAAGAAGCATATATACTCTGAAGAGAAGCCCCTGGATGGTATAAACAATTAAGCACTTGACAACTTGTCAGAAGGTTGGCATTCTGAACCCATTCAGAGGGGCCTGGCAAGACAGACATGGCAATCTGCTTCTAAATGTCACAGCATTGAAAACCCTGTGGAGCTGTTCTACTGGGCACAAGAGGGGTTGCCAAGATTGGAATAGACTTAAAGGCAACTACCAACAAATAACAAACACAGCGTCTAATCTATTTGATTTCTAAAATCTATTTTATATTAAGTAAAAGCTGTGTTCAAGAACTGTTCGAGTTACTTAGAATTCAATAGTGAATAATAGAAACAAAGGACCTAATGGAGTTTACATTCTCATGAGCAATGGTTTGTTTTGTAATGGGTAAAAAAATGCAATAAAGAAAAATAGATCAGGAAAAGATAGTATGTTATGACGATGTGGAAAATTTAAACCCTGTGGTCTGTGCGAGTCTCCCTTGAAAATGGTAAATCAAAGACCTGAAGGATGTGAGAGAACCCAAGTCCTAACCCAAGTCTTTCCCCACCCTTACTCAAATCCATCCTCTAGGGGAAATAGCATTCAAGGCAGAGGGGAGAAGTTCAAAGGCCCTGATACTCCTGGAATCATGGTGTGAAGGAAGAGTAGTAGAAGAACAAGCCCAAGAGATAATGAAGCAGGGAAGGGAAACTTCTTTGAGAATAGAGCTATTGAAAGTTTTTGAGCAGAGAAGCAACGTAATTTGATTTATGCTTTGAAATGGAGTATTCCAGCTTTTACTCTGGTTTTTGTTTTGAGAATAGACTGAGAGGTCAGTTAGGAAACTGTCACTATAATCCAGGTGGGAGGTGATTTTCACTTGGATCTGACTGATAGAATGGGGGAAAAAAATCAAACCCATTGCCATCAAGTCAGTTCAGAGTCAGAGCAACCCCCATTGGGTTTCCAGGGCTGTAAATCTTTACAGAAGTAGATTGCTTCATCTTCCTCCCACAGAAAAGCTGGTGGGTTTGAACTGCTGACCTTCTATTAGCAGCCAAATGTCTTACCCACTACGCCACCAGACCTCCTTTGGTAGTATGGAAGGTGGGCAAAATGATTTGTATTCTGGACATGGAAATATTCAGAAGTAATGTAGATAAAAGGATAAGGTTTGCTAATCAACTGGATATGGGATATTATGTAAATATATAAGTCAGAACTGAGCATTTGAAAAAAATGGAGTTTTATTAACCAGAATGGGGGAAGTGGTAGATGTAGGAGGCTCAATATTAAAGTGTCCATGAAGCTCACTTTATGGGCACATTAACATTGAGAATGTATTAGAAATCCAAGTAACGATGTCTTATGGGAAATAAGATGAGTTTAGAGTTCCAGGGAAAGGAAAGCTGCATACATAAATTTAGAAGTCTTCAGTGTACGTGGTTGCTACTGGGTGTCATCAAATGGATTTTGACTCATAGCGACCCTCATGTCACAGAGGAGAACTGCCCCATAGGGTTTCCAAGGCTATAATCTTGATCACTACGTCCTTTCTCCTGTGGAGCCACTGATGGGTTCTAACCACTGACCTTTCAGTTAGCAGTTGAGCACAGCACTTAGACATTACTAGATCAGCCAGAGCTGCTTCTTCAGTGTATAGACGGTATTTAAAGTCTTTGGCCCGGATGCAGGAGCCCTGGTAGCACAGTGTGTAAGAACTCAGCTGCCAACGGAAAAGCTGGAGGGTTTGGACTCACCAGCTGCTCTGAGGGAGAAAGATGGGACAGCCTGCTTCCGTAAAGATTGTAACTTTGGAAACCCTACGGAGTAGTTCTACTCTGTCTTATAGGTTCGTTAAGAGTAACATCCACTTGACGGTGATAGGTTTGGGTTTAGACTGGATGAGATCTCTAAGTGATTGAATAGGTAGAAAAGAGAACTCCTCAAGACTAAGCTATGGGACACCACAATGTTAAGATATCTGAGAGATAAGGAGGATCGAGCAAAGCAGGCAAAGAGGCAAGAGAAAAACCAGAAGAGTATACGCACTGCCGTGGAGTCGGATCCAACTCACAGAGACCGCTCGTTGGGTTTCCGAAGGAGCTGTGGTAACGTAGTGCCTAAAGGCACTTGACTGCTAACCAGAATGCCGGGTTCAAACCCACCAGCCACTCCTCGGAAGAAGATGGGGCAATGTACTTCCATAGCGATACTGCCTCGGAAACCCAAGGAGGGGTCGCTATGAG
>NW_006921594.1:26620960-26642271 GCF_000298275.1 Orycteropus afer afer
TGGTGACACAGTAGGTAAGCGATTGTCTGCTAACTGAAAGGTCAATGCTTGGAACCCACCCAGCAGCTAGCCCCACAGGAGAAAAGACTTGGTGATCTCCTTTAGAGATGAGAACTTTGGAAGCCCTATAAGGGCAGTTCTACTCTGCCCTATAGGGTCACTATGAGTCAACTATACTAATGCAACAATCCAAACGAGGAAAGTTTTTGAAGGGTAAAGGAACTGCGGATAGGCCAAGTAAAAGGGCTGAGAAATAAACACTACATTTAGCAACATTGAGATCCTTGGTGACCTTGATGACAGCGATTTTGTTTGAGTGTTTGGGAAAAGTCTAATTGAAATGGAATGAAGGAAATTAGAAGAGTGACACTAAAGATAAAGTATATGGATAACACTTTTGACAAGAGTTTCTCTCCAGAACAGAGGTGCAGGTAACAGCTGGAAAAAGGGTTGAGACAGGTTTCTTGTTTTTGTTCTACTTTTTTTTTTCTAATGGATATATGTGTATGTGTTGATGGAAATAAAGCAATAATTAGCAGGAAATTGTGGAATACTGTACTTGAGTAGGTTTGAGGAAAACAATCCAGTGTCTAAGTGGAGGGGTTGGCTTTAGCTAATAACATGGACAGCTCACCCATAATAACACAAGAGAAGATATAGAATAAGGTACAGATAGGTACGTAGTGAGTGGAAACTTAAGTGAAGTTCATTTTTGATTGCTTCGGATTCTTAGTTTGAAAAAAAAAAAGTTATCAAAGAAGATAAGGAAGAACTTAAAGGATTTGAGATAGCTTGCTATTAGAGTGAGAGAGGGAGTGGACCAGTGAGGCATAGTGGAATTTCCTGGCAACAGTATATGTCCATTTGAGATTAGCAATTAAGAAATGAAAATGAGACCGGTTGGTTTAGTTTTGTATTTTTCTGCAGTCCTTATTTAGCTGTATGGGTACAGGTACAGAGTAGGAGGAGTGCTGTATTTATCCAAGAGTGTGGTTTTGCTAAGCAAGTATGATGAGAAAGAAGCAAGGAAGTAGAAAGAGTATGCAATAATAATTGACCATAGAATTTAACTGGGCTTGAGAGGAATGATAAAAGGTGGGCAGGGAGGGACAGTACAAAGATGGTAGTATGAAGAATTATAGGTCCTAGAGAAAGCTTTAGTGTTGTTGAAGGAAGTGTCTTCCAGTGTACGGTAGTTAATCAGAGATCATTAATTCATTCAATGGCAACTATGATTCCCTCAAGTCAAAAACTTATCAGGACCCTAGCCTAAGTCTCTAATATATAACATAAAGAAAACAAAAACCCTCACAACTCGACCAATAAGCAACAGTATGATAAATGGAGAAAAGATTGAAGTTGTCAAGGATTTAATTTTACTTGGATCCATAATCAACACCTATGTAAGTAGCAGTCAACAAAGGAAACGATGTGTTGCATTGGGTAGATGTGCTGTAAAAGACTTCTTTAAAGTGTTTAAGACCCAAGATTTCACTTTGAAGACCAAGGTATGCCTGACCCAAGCCATGGTATTTTCAATAGCCCCATATGCATATGAGATCTGGATAATGAATAAAGAAGACTACAGAAGAATCTATGCACTTGGATTGTGGTGTTGGCCAAGAATATTGAACATACCATGGGCTGCTAGAAGAACAAACAAATCTGCCTTGGAGGAAATAGGGCTGGAATGCTCACTGAAAGCTAGAGTAGCCAGAATTCATCTCTTGTGCTTTGGTTGTGTAGTCAGAAGTGACCAGTCCTTGGAGAAGGATATCATGGTTGGTATTTGGGCAGTGAAAAAAAGGAAGACCCTCAACAAGATGGATTGACACAGTGGCTGGGTGATGGCCTCAGGCATGGTAACAATGGTGATGGTGGTGTGAGATGGGGCAGTGTTTCATAGGATTGCTTTGAGTTGGAACTGACTTGACTGACTTAACAACAACAAAAACCAGCTAACATACAAATCCTAAATGATATATTCCCCTGCTTTAAAATTTGCCGTGGTTCCTTGTGTTGTTTAAAAAATAACCATTCTCTAGGGAGCAGACTACTTTTGTAGCCTATATGCATGTTGTATTCCCAAGCTTTTGAGGAAACACAGCTAAGATTTCCTTAGGAAAAAAAAATGTGAGTGTCCTTCCTTTAAGTATTTTTTTACGATGCTAATTAAACATAAAACAGAATTTGCATGGCTCTCATGGTGTAGTGCCTAAGGCACTTGACCGCTAACCAGAAGGTTGGTGGTTCAAACCCACCAGCTGCTCCTTGGAAGGAAGATTGGGCAATCTACTTCTGTAGTGATACTACCTTGGAAACCCAAGAAGGGGTCACTATGAATTGGAGATGACTTGATAGCACATAACAACAACAGTAAGTTAATATCTAATTCTATGTATTAGCTTATATTTTACCCCTTTATTATTATTTTACTTACAAGATAATTTTATTTCTCATACCTTACCTACTTACTGAAGATGGAAATATGTTCGAGCAGCATTACTTATTCACTTTGTTGTGACCATTTATCCCATTAAGTATTTTTTAAGAATGTTTCTTTGGAAAAGTAGAGGCTACCAGTATAAATTAATTATTTATGATATTTCATTAGGATGTGGACAAAGTTAATTCTTTTTCCCAGTTGTTATAAGGAAGAATATAGCATGTTGTATTAATATAGCTAATCTCACATGGAAGGAGGTGGGGAAAGTAGACTTCTCCCCACACATATGTTGAAATTTGAGATATCAGATAGTTCACTTCTTCGGGTATGACTTCCCAAACTATTAAAATACTTACTATAAAACCCATTTCTATTATTGCGTAAAGGCTTATAATGCAAAACTATACTTTTGAGGGCTAAGATAGCATCATTTTATCAGAAAGCAAAAAAGTCATGAAGGCAATAAGCATTGATCAGGTACATTTTGGTGGAGAATATAGAAAGGAAGGCTCTGGAGGAAGTGGGACTGCCTGAAGAAGACACATCCAGGTGAGGTACAAGGGGACAATATGCTGACATAGTGCACCTATCAATTGAATTGTTTATTTAGAAGAAAATAAACTTTACCAATTAATATCACAACAATAATGCTTAAGGGAATTACAACAGGTATCTTTTTCATTATATGATTGCAGTGTAGTAAATTACTTAGTATGGCTTTTCTACCCATAAGTCATTGTAAACTCAGTGGTGGAATGAGCAACTGAGGAGCTCCTGATGGTAAATGTTATCCACCTGGAGTATTTCTGATGGGCGTGGCACAACGCAATGTTATGGAAGGTTCTCCCTCAGGTGCTTAGAGTTCTGATGTTATGATTGGCTAGTTTGACCACTCTGCCAAGCTCTAAAGGAGGCCTCCTAGAGGCAGGATCTCTCTGAGTGCTGGTTGAGGAAGACGTGCTGCTGAAAGAGACACGTGCTGCTGAAAGAGACACGTGCTACTGAAAGAGACAAGTGCTGCTGGGAAAGAGATGCAAGACACATGCGTTGCTGAGTAAGACACCGAGGGACATGCACTGCTGAGGGAGAGACTGTGAGAGACTTGGCTGAGAGATAGTGGGCTGGGAGAGAGACTGAGCATTTTTCCCAAACTTGAATTGTAGCCTGGTGCTTCCCTAACAAACCCCATAATTTGTGAGTTCTGTGTGGCCACTGCAGTGAATTATCGAACCCAGGAGAGAGGTGGTGGTGCTTTGGGAGGAACAGTTGGTGAAAGGGCTGGAGGGAGGCAGCATGTCTGGCCTTGCAGTAATAGGCCTTGGGCTATTGATGGTGATTCTGCCTTCCTCTTGTGGGATTAGAGGAGGTCAGAACATGTGGCCTCCTTGCCCTTTTTGCAATGATTAACACCTATTTTCATTTTTTTAGAAAAGTTAACTAATTATAACAATAAAGGTGTATGCAGAGGTTTGGTGATTTATATTTATAGAACAATTTGAATTATTATTTTTATATTGGAAAAAATTTTTTTGAAAAAATAGCATAAAGATTTAATTTTATAAATCAGGAATATAGCATAAAGTCCAAGAAAAATTGATATTATGCATAAAAATATTATTTCAGCATTGTTGTTACTTTATATACTAAAATCAAATGGTTTTAAGAAGTCCAAGAAAGGACATACTTTAAATGGGAGAATTTCCTTGTGTCAAAATCACACACTCAGTACATTTAGTACTGTTTTATTTTATTACATTTCAAAGTTCTTATTACATTGTCATTCTTTAGAAGGTATCCTGATTTAATAAAGGAATTATTTGTATTTGGTTTTAGAATAGGTCTACTATTTCTCCATTAGAGTCAATACTTCAAAACAAGGATTAATTCTTTTCCTCCAGATAAAGTTGCATGCTTAAGCACACCACTCATTGTATATATTAACTCTTAATAATAATAATGATTCCACACCAGGAAGAGGGTAATTTACTTGTATTAACACATTGTACAAACTCTGGGGTAGATTACATTATTATATATTATTATATGTATTTTATAGATGAAGAATCTAAGAGATTCAAATAACTTGTCAAAGATTACATAGTGAATTAGGGATTGAGCTGGTGTTCACATGTGATTCAAATATATTGTGATGGTGCCAACATGGTCAGAGGCTTCAGATATTTTTAAAGGAGTAGAAATTGTTCATTGGCTTCAATGGAACTGAGTAGTAAAATCCAGGCTTGGACTTATTAAGGCATAAATCGGGAGTGAGAAAGTGAAAATATTTATGTAAAATGACAGGTACTATTAAATTTCATTGATTGCCAAGGGTATCAATCCTAGCTGGCAATGGAAGTGGAGGGTGGAACAGAGAATGTTTCCAAAAGGAAATAAGACTTATACTGAACTTGTATCCTCCATGTAATGGAGAGACTTTTGATGGCTTGACGCAGAAACACAGTATGTTTGTGTTTGTGTTTTACACTTTGGCAGCTTTTAGGATGTTGTATTTGAGAAGGGAAAATTTGGTAACAGAAGGTTACTGCAAAGGTCCAAAAAAGAGAGTATATTATTTTTAAGGGCAGTGTTAGTGAAAAGGAGCATATTTATAAACATGTAAGAAGTAAAATCAGCGTAACTTGGCCATTGTTTAAAGTTAGGAGGTGAACAACAAAGGAAGACTAATCTGATGTCCTTGATTTTATTGGCACCAAAAATAAGATGGAAAACACACAGGATGCACAGAATAATGTGTTACATTCCAGAGAGTTTGCCATACAGTGGAGAGTCATGGCAGAAAACAGGTTGTATGGGAATCAGGTCAGGAAAAAATGGACTGGAAGATATTGTTTAGCGGTAATCAGTCTATAGATTCTAGTTAGAACCTGAGATTGGAGCTGTGAGGATGCATCTGAATAGTCAGTAAGAGAAAATGCAAGAATAAAAATTGACTGAGGAAGGAACTTAAGAGAATAGTAAAATTTATTTAAATTTTTTATTGTGATTGGGTGAAAGTTTACAGAGCAAATTGATTTTCCATACAGCAGTTTACACACATTTTGTTTCAGGATATTGACTGCAATTCCCAACAATGTAACAGCTCTCTTCCCATTTCTTCCCTGTAGTTATCTCTTCCCTTTGTCTTTCCCTCCCATGCACTCCTGCCCTCAGAAATATGTCCCTGGGAAAACACTGCCCTTCTGTTCTCTCACAATTGATAGATTCATTGCTCTAAGAAGTGTATCTACCTGATGTAAATGGTCACCCCATATGCCTGTCTATTGTTTAGCTGGAAGCCCCAGAAGTGAGTTCAGTTCCAGACCTGACAAGTTACTAAGGGTCATAGTCTCAGCAGTCTTACCAGGTTCAATCACACCAGTAATTTGGTCTTTTTTTTTTTTTCAATGATTTTGAGTTATGTTCCACATTGTTCTTCCACTCTGTTGAGGATCTCCTGCACTGATCTCCCTCTGAGTGGTTGACAGTGCTAGACGGGCACTATCTAGTTCTTCTGGTCTCATGGTCACATAAGTTGAGGACTGCATGGTCTACTAGTCCCTTGGACTAATTATTTCTGTGCATCTTTGATTTTCTTCATTCTTCTTTGCTCTGGGTGAGGAAAGACCCATTGTTGCAGCTGCATCTAGATGGCCACTTTGTAAGCTTTTAAGACCCCAGTTGCTACTCACTAAAGCAGAATGTAGAACGATGTTTTTGTGTAGTGTGGTATGCCGATTGAGCTTGATGTCCCCTGTGACCATGGTCCTGAGCCCACAGATCCAACTACTCACTCTGGCAGGGTAGCTGGCTCTGGACAAGAAGCCACCACAAATTTGCCCCTTGTCAGCTCCTCTGTACACCCAGACATTCTTATAGCACATACAAGTACACTTTCAGAAACATCATCTGCCAGCTTTATACATGGTCATGGGCACACTCCCCCTGCATAGACATAACTGATCATTCAGACTGTCCACCCATCTATCCACCTGTAGATCAATGCTTGCCATCACTGACAACACAGTACTGAACATGCAAAGGGGTTCATCTTTGTTGTCTGTACCTCCAGTGTACCCATGTCTTCCTCTTCTTTAGGGACACCATGTTGATCACTCACTTTTGGTTCATTGCACTTCCATTCACCCAAATCAATACTAGTCTCTACCTCTCTATCAGTGTTCCTTCCCCTCCCCTCCTATCCTTGGTAACCAACAAAGAAGTTTCTTTCCATATGTAAACTTTTCCTTGACTTTTTACAATAGTGAATTAATACAATATTTTTTCTTCTGTGATTGATTTATTTCACTCAACATAATATCCTCCAAATTCATCCACATTACATGGTGTTTTCCAGATTCTACGTTATCTTTAGGGTGGCATAATATTCCATTGTGTGTGTGTACCATGGTTTGGTTATATTCTTCTGTCGACGGGCACTTAGTTGGTTTCCATCTCTTTGCTATTGTAAACAGTGCTGTGATGAACATGGGTGTGCATATAACTATTCTTGTCCTGGCTCCCACTTCTTTAGGATATATAACTAATAATGGGATTGCTGGAACAAATGGTATTTCTAATTCCAACTTTTTAAGGAATTGGCATACTGCTTTCCACAGTGGTTGCATATTCTACAGTCCCACCAGCAGTGTATGAGTGTCCCAATCTTTGCACATCCTCACTAGCATTTGTTATTTTCTGTCTTGCTGAATTTTGCTGTTCGTGCTGGGGTGAGATGGTATTTCACTGCGGTTTCGATTTGCAGCTCTCTAATTGCTAATGATAAAAGCAGAAATAGATTGCCCAATCTTCCACTCCTTGGAAGGAAGATTGGGCAATCTACTTCCATACAGATACCACCTAGGAAACCCAAAGAAGGATTGTTATGAGTTGGAAATGGCTTGATGGCAGTGAGTTGTTTGTCTGTTTTTTAATTGCTAATGATGGTGAACATGTCTTCATGTTTCTTGGCCACCTGACTATCTTCTTTGGTGAAGTGTCTTTTCATGTCTTCTGCCCATTTTTTAATTGGATTGTTTGTTTTTTGTTAATGAGGTGCTGGAGTTTTCTATACATTTTAGAGATAAGTCCTTTGTCAGGTGTGTTATTGCCAGATATGAGAACAGTAAAATTTAAGTTTCAGATAGAAAAGAGCTTAGGAGGAACAAAGAAACTATAAATCAAAGGTAGAGTATAAAAGAGTGAAGATTCAAGGAACAAGAGATAACATTTCAAAAATGATGAAATGGAAATGCACTTTAAATATAAACTCTAAATAAGATTAGAGCCTTTGGTTTTGGCAATCAAGAGTTCATTGTTTTGCTTAGTGGTACAGTCACTCTCAATGGACATAAACTAAACACAGCTCCTTCAAGTTGAACTCGACTCATAGCGACCCCTCCTTGGGTTTCCGAGGCGGCACTATCACTAGGGAAGTAGATTGCCTAACCTTCCTTCCGAAGAGTGGCTGGTGGGTTTGAACTGCCAGCCTTCTGGTTAGCAGTCAGATGCCTTAGGCACTATGACACCAGAGTTCTGTTATGGAAAGGAGAGCCCTAATTCTTATGACCATTTTCAGCAGTTTTACAGCCAAAGCTTTTGAATTTAGCAGGCAAAGGAAATTTTATGTTTTAAATGTAATGTAGTGATCTTTTATCAAGTGACAAGCTGTATTCTTAGGAATGTTGTTGTTGTTATGTGCCATCGAGTCAGACCTGACTCATAGCGACCCCTCCTTGGGTTTCTGAGGCAATATCACTACGGAAATAGATTGCCCCATCTTCCTTCTGAGGAGTGGCTGGTGGGATAGTTGCTGTTTAACAGAAAAAATAAAAATAGAAACATGCTCTGTAATTTCCATCAATAGGAGAGAAAATGTTAGAATATATAAATCATTTTTGGAGTTTTTTTTAAAATACATAATATACAAAAAAATTATAAAGTAATTTCCATTACTTAAGAAAAGTAGGCCTTTGGTTTTGCTTTTGGCCCCCACACAATTATTTAAAAGTGGTGACCATTGTAAGTTCTGCAATTTTTATTGCCTTTGAAAGAACCAAATTTGTATTATTATCATTACTTCATTCAATAATTTGCTACTTTATTTTACAGTTTGAGGATGTTATTATTTGCATTTTGAACATCAAGAAGGCAGCAACTAAAATTTTTTAAAGACATCTCTGGTAGTGTAGTGCCTAAGGCACTTGACTGCTAACAGAAGGCTGGAGGTTCAAATCCACCAGCCACCCCTGGGAAGGAAAGTTGGGCAATTTATTTCCATAGTAATACTGCCTTGGAAACTCAAGGAGCGACTCTATGAATCAGGTCCAACTCCAGGGCACGACTCCAGGGCATGTAACAACAACAAAATCATGAGGAAAACTTTCAATTCAAATCTCAGTCTTCTTGGGTCCTTGAGTTAGCACTGGAGACTGAGAAAAAGCCCAGAAGCCTTAGAACTTGTGACTTAGTATGTGCTCTACACTATATAACAGAATTTCCTTTTTAAAAGAAGGGCCCTCTCATTAGCAGAAGGACAAACTGACAGATAGTGTAGTGATGGGGGGGAGGGAGAAAGGTCCCTCAAGAACAAGTTGCTTCTAGCCATCATTTCTAATTACTAGCAAGTATAGAGCAAGCACATAAGCCTTCTGGGGACAGGAGGGGAAAATATCAAACTGAGGTGGTAATTATTTTTGCCTAATTTTCTTCATACTTAGTGAAAATTTTTGGAGATTTAAAAACTACAAATATCTATTTCACTGCTTTCCACACTTGTAAACATTTTCCTTATCATTAAAAACAATGGGGTACCTAGCAACACTGCATTTTTTATACCAAAATCAGCTCTGTTAATGCAAAATAATGCAGTATCTTAATAAGTTTCTTGTACTTAGAAATTGCTTCATTTTTAATACTTTTTCATAGCTAATTACATGTTATGATGTGTTCATCTAGATATTAAATAGATTATGTGGAACTAATTACCTGTTTGCATATATTCTCAAGGAAAAAATAAAATAAAATTGACCTTGGCTGTCAAATTATGTAAAAGTCTGTCTATAGTTTCCTAATAGTGCAAGTTAATGACTACTTTTTTTTGTAAAATCTCAAGGATGTCTTTAAGCATTGTAGGAAATCAATTTTTGCCACAATTCTGACTCCATTCCTATTTCCTTGATTTCAAATGTCTAGATGTTTGGCAGTGCTAGAAGAATAAGAAACAGGGAGAGGAGAGGAGTGGGGCTTGTTTGCTGAAGCACTGTGAGAAAGGTGGTAACAAAGAATACTGTGACAGAAAAGAGAATGTGAGAATTCCGGGTGAAAGAAGCAGGTGCCTGAAGTGTGATCCTGGGAGGAATCCTGGGGGAGAGCTTCTGGATTGATAAACTCCAGGGCTGTGGGAATCACCTGGGTGGTTTCAGCAGCTGTGATCTGTACTGAAGGCCTGACAAGCTCCCTCCCAGGAAAGAATGGATGGAATGTGGATTCTCCACCTTTACAGTTGGGCTTCAAAACAACAGGGAGCCCGTTACCATCTCTAAGACTTTAGCAAGCAGAAAGCATTCAAGAATCACAGGGAGAGAAGCCAGGATTTCCCCATGTATCAAAGTGAGGACCCTGCACTCCAACACCCACAGTGATCACACTCCCTTGTCATTCTTTTACCATATATTTCAAAAAATGAAACTAAACAAACAAGTTGAGGAATAGGAAAGGAGGAAAAAGACTATGCTATCTAAAGTCCTATCTATAGATTTGCTGTAGGCATTCACTAGATTATGGTGTTACACAAGTTAGTGTTGTAATCTTGGTGGCAATAAATAATTTAAGCACGTGTAACAAATATCTAACCTAATTATTTCCAATGAAGAAAGCAAACTCGAAAACATTATGGGTTCAGAGGATCGGCACATGCTGGTTACACAAAAATAACAAGTTGCATGACTGGAAAATACTTTGACCTCTTTGGCAAGTGAACACGTTGGACTGGATGTTCAAAATCCTATTCTCTCAATTCTTTATTTTTTAATTATTATTATAAGTCTGTTTTAAATTGTATAAACATTGCATGATTCATAAATTGTCATTATATGATCTTAGTTTTTATTTTTCTAAATATAAAATCACTTGTACTCATTGCAGAAAAAAAAAATCAGAGAACTATTAGAAAATATCTTAAAAAGTAACCCATCATCCTGATAAAACTGCAATAAACATTTTTGTACAAACTGCATGTATATATGTATAAAGATATATACTTATAATAAAATGGGACTGTACTACTCATGCTGTTTTGCTATCCACTCTTTGTCTTAAAATACATCAGGAATATTTTTATGACTATATGTTCTCCTAATTTTTAATGACTGCATATTTATTGCATGTATATTTTATTTATAAATCATCATTTATTTAAGAAAACATCTTAATGTTAATGAACATTATCCATAACAATGTTCAACAATATCATCTATAGTTTTCTTTCCCAACAATGTCATCTATTGATGAACATTTAAGTTGCTTCCACCTTTTTACCATTGCTAATAATGCTTCAGTAAGTAAACATATTTATACACTTCTGTGACTGTTTCCCTAAGATAAATTCCAATAGAATTGTTACATCAAAGGGAATATGTGTTTGTATTTGTATGTGTATTAGAATGAGACTTTTTGAGTAAAAATCACATTGTATAATATTTGTAAAATATATAAAAATCATGATTATCATAATTTTGTTTACCATTTTGCTGACCTTTCATTAAGTGGCATTTCTATAAATATATATTTTAACATTCCTGAGATTAAATTCATTTGCTAGAATATATTCCAAAAATAATAATGTGCTTGCTTCTTACTGTCCAGAAAGATTTTAGAAGGGAATTAGTGCTAAAACCAAGGTTATAATTTGCCTGGGCTTTGAGCCCGTTAGAAACCACATGGCGATTAGCAAAGAGACTTGCACTTAGCAGGGTCCTTACTCTCAGAACAGGATGTAGTGGCCAGGGAAGTCCTTGGGCTATGGTCCTTCTGGGCCCCTAAAAGTTTAGTTCTTCCTCTTTTTTCACACAGTGAGGGTTAGTGGTCCTACAGAATTTTAATATTCTAAGGAGCTCTGGTGACATAGTGCCTAAGGCACTTGACTACTAACCAGAAGGCTGGTGGTTCAAACCCACCAGCCACTGCTCAGAAGGAAGGTTGGGCAATCTACTTCCGTAGTAATACTGCCTCAGAAACCCAAGGAGGGGTCATTATGAGGCTCTGGTGGTGTAGTGGTTAAGACATTTGGCTGCTACTCAAAAGATTGGTGGTTCAAACCCACCAGGTGCTCTGTGGAAGTAAGATTGTGGGGCCTGAGTCCTAAGGCATGTGAGGCCTGAGTCCTAATGGCCTCCAGGTAACTCTTTAACCAGAAGTCTTTAGTGCCAGGGATTCTAACGTGTCCCACGTCTCAGGGCATTTATCTCCCTTCTGGATTCCAGTATGTATCAGAGATTTACCTGGCTCCTGCAAGTCTCCCACGCATCAGGACTTTACATTCTCCCTAGATAATTATTCCCTAACTGGACTTTAGGGCCAGGGATTCCAGCACTTCCCCCCACGTCTCAGAGTTCTGCTCTAAACCCCTTAGCAACAACCAATCATCTGTACCCCTTTGCCCTGGTGCTACTCCACCCTATATTTTCCTATAAAAATGTAACAGTAAGAGAGCATGGGGTCTTTTGCCCAAGCCATTGTGTCAGTGTAAGCAGGGACCCTAGCTCGAGCTAGCAAATAAACTTTCCTTTTGTTTTTGCATTATCGTGTCAGTGGTGGCTTCCTCACGCCAACACTCCTTTCCGAACACGGGCTCAACAAGATGAGGCAGTCAGTCTGCTTTGGTAAAGATATAAAGCCTTGGAAAACCAATGGGGGTCACTCAGTGTCAGTGAGCTTGAAGGCTATAGAATCAATCTAAATATTTTGTCATTTTGATGGCATCAGGCTAGAAATGTCTTATTAACTACAAATTAGTCATAAAAACTACCACTTAAAAATATCCTTTTGTCAAGCACCATGCTCCATATCTTTGATGCATTGCCATTAATCTGAAAAACACAAGAAGAGAGAAAGGAAAAAAAAGGGACGTCCAGCACTATGAGCTCTGTTATGCCTATGTAAAGATCAGGAAACTGAACATGGTATTGTTAAATAACATGTCCAAGGTCAAAAAGCTTGTAAGTAAAGGATTAAACAAGGTTTGAGACTCTTCTTTCTATTCATTATCCTTCTTAAGTGATCACAGACCATTTACAGCAAGTTTACAGAACATGAGAAATTCACCTCAGTACAAGGACCACATGAAGAACACCACTTAAAATATGTCATTGAAGACACTTACATTCTTGTATTTCTGGTAATGTTTGTTTAGTCTCAGACACTCCCATCTTTAAACTTAAGCTGAGGGGTATATTCTGTTCCTTGCCGTTTCTCCTATCAGGACTACCAAGTCTGAGACAAGTGAATTGCTCTGTCCTGCTGAGTTGCCCCTAGACCAGTTTCCTGATTTCTCAAGTAATGTATCATTACTTTTTCCACTCTCGTTGATTCATTTATGTGGTGACTTTGTCACTAGTTATTTAGTAGAAGAGCCGTTTCCGCTACTGATTCAAAGTGTATCTCACATTATTACTAATCCTTAAGAGATGTTTTTTTTCACTTAAAGTTGATAGAGTATTTGAGGAGCTACTAAATAAGATTATACATCTGTTTTATAAAACACAAGTATGTATGAAATATTTCCCATGGTGTGATTCTTAATATTTTATATAGCCTGTCTATCCTCTCTGAGACATAAGGGTTCTTTGCTCCTTTTTAAAGAGTTGACAGAAATGGAATTACAGAGGGAGTTTGACTTCCCCGATGTTATTTAGCAAAGCAACCACAGAATCACAGTTCAGTTCAAACTTGCTAAACTTAAAGTAAAGGAGCACTTTTTAAAAATAAAGCTCTAAATCCTTTAAAATAATCAGCAGTATTTTAGTTATTTAGTTATACTAAAACTACTTAATGTATTCTAAACAATCAAAGAGGTTGCCTTATTTTTACCAAAGGCAAATATTCTAAAAGCAAGTAGAAGATCTTGTAAGACACCTAGGTTCTCAATCATAAAAAAGTCTGCACATAAATAAGATTCCCAAAAGGGATTACATCTATTCAGTTCTGCTCAAGGTAATGGAGCAAGTATAATAAAGGAAGGCTTTTAGAAATCTCTTTGAATAAACCATTTTGCTCTTTTTATCTTGATTGCTCTTTATCTCCTGATACTTTACTTCTTAGCTTTGGTGATGGTTTAAAAAAAGAAAAAAAAAAAAGTTGGTCTGCCTTTATTTTGTGTTTGTCTGCTTGCTGTAATGACAATTCCTGGTGTAACAGTCATTCCAAAGTGTGTTGTGAAGACTCTTTGTTTATATGGTTAGTTCCAGAAATATTTAAGAAGCTTTCCCTACCTGAAATAAACATTTTGAAGAACCATTAAGAAGTAAGAGAGATGATGAGTGGTGTGTTTTGTGTTAAGCATAACTGTGGCTTAAAGGGTGAAATCTTTGCTACATTGTAAAAATAGTTACATCCCTCTTCATGAAAGCAAATACATTTTTTTTTTTCCTCAAAGTCTAAGATACCCATATCATCCAAACAAAGCCAAGGGCTCAGATATGTGCAGCATTTGTTATTTGTATTACCACACTTTCTGTGCTAGAGTGCTAACTGGCAGACAAATTGTGAAACACAATCAAAAATAAAGCTAAAAATAAAACCAGATCTTAAGCTGAAATATTTACAATTTGATATAATACTAGCAAATTCCCACTGAAATTTTTGTCTTTTATTTAGTGCCGAAGAGAAACAAAAATTACTCTGAATTCCTAACACATGTTACCAGTTCTTCCACAAAACCTTGATCCTATGGGGCACTTTAATATTTGAAAATTATTTGAGTTGAGCAAAAAAAAAAAGCAAAAGCCTTACAATGGTTTGAGGTGAGCCAAATTAATCTGAAGATTGAGTATTTTTTTTAAAAAAGGTCTGTAATTACAAAATAGTTTTTTGTACACTGATCTGAATATCTTAAATAACCACTAATTTACTTTTTAATCAATCTGTCATAAAATTCAAGTTTTCTTAATTCATATTACATGGAAACGTTCTCTACAGAATTGTGGAAAGATGAAAAAAGTACTTATATAAATGTGATAAAATGCATTTTCTTAAGAAAATTAGCAGTTGAATAACTTTAGAGATATCCAAATACATAATGTATTTGCATATATGTCTGTGTTCTAGAGAGCATTCCATGTACATTATTAAAAAAAAAAATCATATTAAGTCAACAGTAAAAATTGATTGAAGTTTATTTAATATACAATTTGCAAACTGGGGTAACATTTCTACTAAAGACCAAACTCACTGCCCTGGTGTTGGATCCGAGTCATAGCAACTCCTCCTTGGATTTCCAAGGCAGTGTCATTACAGAAGTAGATTGCCCAGTCTTCGCTCTGAGGAGTGGCTGGTGAGTTTGAACCACCAGCCTTCTGGTTTGTTCTGAGGATGAAAGAACCTTAAAACACTCTTATACCAAATCTTATCTGCATTGCCATGGAAAAAGGGCTGAAACAGAACTGATAAACATTTTGTGGTCAGGAAGAATCTCATGTAGCTTAGTCTTGAAGACCAATTAATATAATTACTGATTTACCCTAAATGTAGCTCACAGTCTAACCTCTGGAGTCTGTATCCCAAAACTGATGGAATTACTTAAAAGAGCACAGTATCTAAAGTAAAATAGTTCTACTAGTTTATCTAGAGCATTGTTTGACTCAAAGGTGATGACTAGAAAACCAGTTCCTTCAAGGCTCAAGGTTAAAGAGGATACCAAAGTACAAAATGGGCAAAATGGTCTAAGTGGGCCATCCCAACTCCATGGACACAGAAATCTGATTTCAGAGGAATTAAAACAATTTCGCAACATTCAGTCTGAGTATATATACATACAACACAAAAACAAACTCATTGCCATCAAGTCAAATCCAACTGATAGCGACCCCTCCTTGGGTTTCTGAGACAGTATCACTATGGAAGTAAATTGTCCAATCTTGCTTCCGAGGAGTGGGTGGTGGGTTTGAACTACATATATTTCCACTATTCAGACAGTACATAGAGGGAATGATACATTGATATTAAAAAATGATTTTAAAATATGTGATTTGGTTCATAGTATATTAAGTAGAAAATCAATATTAAGCTTTACGAAAGTCGGGAAAAGTAGATTTCACTTCATATTGTTATTATTTAAAGAAACAACAACCTTCATCTCTTTCCACTTCCTCCCTGTAGTTACCTATTCCCTGTATTCTTCTTTCCTATGCATTCCTACCTCCTGGGCTATCTCCCTGTGCAAATACTGCCCTTCTGTTCTCCCTTGATTGATCATTCTAAGGAATGTATCTACCTTATGTAAATGTTCACCCTACATGTCAGTCTACTGTTTGGCTGGAAGACACTGGAGTGAGCTCAATTCCAGAGCTGAATGGTAACTAGTGGCCAGAGTCTCAAGAGTCTCACCAGGCTTTATCAGACCAGTAAACCTGGTCTTTTTGCTGGTTTTGAGTTTTGTTTTACATTGATTCCCACTCTATCCAGGATCTCCTGAACTGATCCCTTTCCAAGTGGTTGGCAGTGGTAGCCCAGTACCATCTGGTTCTTCTGATCTCATGGTCATATGGGCTGAGGCTCACATGGTCTACTAGCCCCTTGGACTAACTGTTTCCATGTGCCTCATTTTTCTTTGCTCTGATACCCATTGCTGCATCTAGGTGGCAGCTTGCAAGCTTTTAAGACCTCACCAAAGTAGGATGTAGAACACTGTTTTTGTGTAGTGTGTTATGCCAATTGAGTTTGATGTCCCCTGTGACCATGGTCCTGAGCACACAGGTCCAGCCTAAGAAGTTAGCATAACATTGCTCCCTGACAGTTCTAGTTATATGGACATTCTTACAGCACATACAAATATATGTGTAAAAATATCATCTGCCAACCTTGTATGTGGTCTGGGTATGTTCCCATTTGCCTAGACATACCTGATCATTCAGCCTGTCTATTACCCTTTGCTTATTATTACTGATAATGTAGTAATGTACATGTAAAAGGGTTTATTTTTTTGATGTTCTGTACCACTTATGCACCTCTCTGTGTCTTCTTTTTCCTTAGTGTTATTGTGTTGGTCATTAAGTTTTGGTATATTGCCTTTCCTCTCACCCATATCAATACTTGTCTCTACCTATCTAGCAGTGTTCCCTCCCATACCCTCCAATCCCTGGTATTTGACAAAAATTCTTAAACTAATTGACTATAAACTGAAATTGCATATGGCAAAAAAGTCACATAGCTGGCAATAACAGCATCATTTCTAGCTATAGCATAAAATCATCAGTTTCCATACAGCTGTAAAATTTCACACCATCTCATGTGCCACAGATATATATTTTTCAAATGAATGTAATAAATTGGATTTTCACTATAACACTTCTGACCCCATTAAGTTAGAAATGGGTGGGGAAATTTTAAAGCAAGGATTCTTCTCTCAGTAAATAAATGTGAATATGAAATTATTCTTTAATTATCTTAACATTGATCTCAAAGCAATATAAATGGTAGATTAGGTCTAATTTTTTCTTAGAATATTATATCGTGAAAGTTTTTTTTTTAACCTACATTGTAAGAAAAGTCAATATAATTCCATCATTAATTTAATAATATACTCATAAAATATTTTTAGACAACTATTATTGAAATTCTCTACAGGAATTCATATTACCAGAAGTCATAAGATAAAAGATTTGATCTTAGTTCTGTCACTGAGTTACTGTATTGCTTTCTAACTAATTACCTGTTCTCTGTACATTTCATTGCCCTCTCTAAAAAATTCAATGTATAGATGAGATGTAGTTTCTGCTGTCAGCTTGCTAACATTTTAAGAGAGAAGGCAATAGTACAGAATATCACAAATATAGTAGATCAAAAATTCTGGTGAATAGTGGCCGGAGTCTCTTTTGATTGGTAGGCATCAGAGAAGCCTTCTTGAAGAAGGTTATCATTTAAAATGGAATATAAAAATTGACAGGAAATTATTTTTCAAGGAAAGATTAATGGATACATTATTTTAGATGAACTAAAAGCAATGAGAGGAGCTCTGGTAGCATAGCGCCTAAGGCACTTGACTGCTAACCAGAAGGCTGGTGGTTCAAATCCACTAGCTGCTCCTTGGAAGGAAGATTGGGCAATCTACTTCCGTAGTGACACTGCCTAGGAAACCCAAGGAGGGGTCGCTATGAGTCAGGTCTGACTTGACGGCACATAACAACAACACAACAACAAAAGCAATGAGGGAAGGTGTGGAATTTGGAGAGCTGAGGAATTTGGAAAGCTGATAGTGTTTATAGCAATTTCTGGTTCATGATATTCTCTCTCAGTGTCTCAGTAGGTTTGTCATAGCACCCTTAGGCCAAAATAAATAGTTGAGAGTCGTATTTATTAAGAAGTCCAACTTACAGTTGTAGCTTGCATGGTATGCAACAAATGTTACTGTATTCCTCAAAAATTTAAAAGACTCTGCAGAGTCCCTGTGAGTTTGTGGCAGTGTCCCAGGGAACCTTGGTTCACAGATTAAGAATTATGGTTATAGTATAGTCAGGAAATGTCAAAAGAGTTTTCTTACAGTAAGAACTACATGTAAGATTCCCAAATTCTAATAAAAACAAGGCCTCACAATGTCCAGTTTATCTGTGTATTAGCATGTAAATAAGTCTGGAAATATCTCATTGAATCTTCTAATGAAAAAATTAAGAATTAAATCATTACATGCAGCAAATTACTTCACCCTCTATCTGCCTCTTATATACTAAATCTTTCCCTATTCCCTCTAGCCTCCAGTCTACCTCCACAACTACGCAGTTTTTGAATTGCAAATAATCCTGGAATTGGTTGGCAAAGCCATGAAAAACCAAACCAAACTCACTGCCATCTAGTGGGTGGAATTTGGAGGACTGACTCATAGCAACTGCTCCTTGGGTTTCTGAGATGATATATCTACGGAAGTAGATCTCTCAGTCTTCCTTCCGAGGAGTGGCTGGTGGGTTTGAACCACCAGCTTTCTGGTTAGCAGTCAAATGCCTTAAGCACTATGCCACCAGAGAAGAGAGAAAAGGCATGAGAGAATCATTGTAAGCAAAGATTAAATTCTTGTTCGTACTCATGGAAAGGAGCTCTGGTGGTGCAGTGGTTAAGGCATTTGGCTGCTAACCAAAAGGTCAGTGGTTTGACCCCAACAACCACCATGGGAGAAAGATGAGGCCATCTACTTCTGTAAAGACTTACAGTCTTGGAAGACCAATAGAGGTCACTATGAGTTGGAATTGATTCAATGGCAGTGAATGAGTACTCATGGAAGTGGGTAAAATATTGGAAATGCATCTCTTACTGCCACTGAGTCAGTTCTGACTCACAGACGACCCCTCCTTGGGTTTCCGAGGTGGTATCTTTATGGAAGTAGACTGCCCAAACTATACATTAATAAACCTTGTTTCCCCCATTTTATGAATCTTCATGGAAGGCTCCATTTTAATGGTCTTTTAGTCATTCTTTGTGTTTATTGTCTAATTCTCTCCCTTTCTCATGTATTTACTGGAGATGCCTGTGGAGATATTCACTTGGTCTCTTACAAATCTAAGAGTAGAGGAATGCTAGATTTCTGAAGGAACAAATGCATCAGTGTTAGAGTTGAATACCATTTTTCTCCAATGTCTGTGTCTTTATGAGGATAAGCAATGCATTGTGTATGAGTCCTTTTCCTCATAAAAGCAATTTACCTTTATATATCTCTTGAGGCCACAACTAAGGAAAGCTCTGATTGGCGTAGTGCCTAAGACATTTGACTGCTAACCAGAAAGCTGGTGGTTCAAACCCACCAGCCACTACTCAGAAGGAAGACTGGGCAACCTACTTCCCATAGAGTTAAAACCAAAACCCAAACTTACTGCCATGGAGTCATATCCAACTCATAGCAACCCCTCCTTGGGTTTCTGAGGGGGTATCACTGCAGAAGTAGATTGCCCAACCTTCCTTCCAAGGAGTGGCTGGTGGGTTTGAACCTCCAGCTTTCTGGTTAGCAGCCAAATGCCTTTGTGACTTCATTTTTTAAATTTATTATTCTCTGTTAATA
This sequence comes from Orycteropus afer afer, assembly GCF_000298275.1. Classification (NCBI taxonomy): domain Eukaryota; kingdom Metazoa; phylum Chordata; class Mammalia; order Tubulidentata; family Orycteropodidae; genus Orycteropus; species Orycteropus afer. The sequence goes on from NW_006921594.1 coordinate 26,640,661, forward strand.
TTCAAAACGTATGATGTTTTCATAAATTACACAGTATTTTTGTGGTAATGAGATCTATTAAAAAAACCAAACTCATTGCCATGGAGTCAGCGACTGCTCCTTGGGTTTCCAAGGCAGTATCACTGTGAAAGTAGATTGCTCGACCTTCCTTCCCAGGAGTGGCCGGTGGGTTTGAACTGCCAGCCTTCTGGTTAGTAGTCAAATACCTTAGGCACTATGCCAACAAAGCTGTTGCTATGAGTTGGATCCAACTTGATGGCAGTGAGTTTTTTAGAGATCTATAACCATAATCCCAACAGCATTTATAGTTATGTCTGATATATAGAATCCTGTTGGTTATAGAATACAGAACTTTTCAAAGGAGTTACTTATAGAAGAAGTGAACTGACGTTAACATTATTTCAATTAGAGATATAATATTACAAATCAGTTATTTGAAGAGGTAAACTGTCAGCATCTACCAACCTAGCTCAAATCTACTAAATGTTCCTATTTGGAAACGTAATTTGGTTGACACATTTAAACCCTCTTCTGACACATTACTCAAAATTATGTGTGAATTTTATATGTAGAATATAAATGACTTGGCTTCAGAATTTAAAATGTCATCCTCATTTTTCCCTGCAATATGCTGTGAGAACTACACTAACTATGGTGGTATTATAGGTATAGAAGTAAGACTGCCTTATAAGAAGTGTTTTGGGGAACTGCATCTCAATATGATATTGAAAGCAATCGTGGCTTTTCTAAATTCTTGTGTATTATAGGAGGAAGAGAATACTGAATATTGAAATGCATATGGATCATTCCAGGCCAAGAGATGTTAGAGAAAGTGTCAGATGAATGAAATAAACCAAAAATTTTCATTCTTTATTAAAATTCTATAGAGAATGTTGAGCAAATTATAAGAGAGCTCTATTAGTAATTATATGTATATTTTTTGCATTCACATTACCTAACTCAGGATTTGGAAAATTTTATAATCTTTCTCCATTTCCATAGAAACAAAAAAATTTTTTTTTTCCATCTTTATTCTGGTCCAGTATTTCAATTGAACTGTTTTTTTTTTTTTAAATCAGTTCTTATTGCTGAATCCTTTTGCATTTAAATTTTTGGTATGCCTATGAATTGAATATTAAAGGATTTTATTTTTTGCTCTGGACTTTAGGGAAAAAAATCAAATCTCAAATTTAAACTTGTTTTCAGGTTACATTTTTAAGCTTTTCTTCCTTCTAAGTATGACTATATTACTATGGCATAACTGTAAGAGAAGAAAAGGAGATACAGTTTTCCATTGTTCCCTGAAATAGATTGGCATTTTAAAGCAGAAAATAGGAATAATAATGACCAGTGCAACTAGACATTTCTACTCTTTGATTTTTTTCATTATAACCATTGATGTTTGGAGGTTAGTGTACGGCAAACAATTATTATGAACCATATGATTTTGTTAAACTTTGCCTAATAGTGAATGATTATATAGGATTCCAAATACTATAGTAAATATAGTATATGTTGTTGTTGTTGTTATTTGCCGTCGAGTCGGCCCCGACTCATAGCGACCCCTCCTTGGGTTTCCGAGGCAGTATCACTACGGAAGTAGGATTGCCC
>NW_006921594.1:26643546-26644265 GCF_000298275.1 Orycteropus afer afer
CTTCCTTCCGAGGAGTGGCTGGTGGGTTTGAACCTTCTAGTTAGCAGTCAAGTGCCTTAGGCACTACACTACCAAAGCTCCTGATTCTAGCATAGTACTCCACATTCTGTGGCTATCCGATAATGATATTGATGGGCTAACCCAATTGTCTTAGCTATCTAGTACTGCTATAACAGAAATATCACAAGTGGATGGCTTTAACAAACAGAAATTTACTTTGTCACATTTTAGGATGCTAAAAGTCCAAATTCAGTGTGAGAGCTCCAGGGGGGCTGCTTTCTCTATTTGTCAGCTCTGGAGGAAGGTGCTTGTCTCTGCTAATCTGTTCCTGCTCAATCTTCATATGGCTTGGCATCTCTCTTCCCTCATCTCTGTTTGCTAGCTTGCCTTTAATCTCTTTTTGTATCTCAAAAGAGATTGATTTAAAACACATACTAAACTAATCCTTCTTCATTAACATAACAAAGAAACCCATTCCCAAATGGGACTATAACCACAGAAATAGAGGTTAGGATTTATAACACGCACTCACAATTCAGTCTATAACACAATTCAGTATATATTCACAATTCAGTATATATTCACAATTCAGTATATATTCACAATTCAGTCTATAACACCAATGAATAGCTCTCAATGCTATGAAGTATGGTACTATTTAAATATTATTAAATCATGATTTTTTTTCACTTTTGATGTTATTTTTTACAGAAATAATA
>NW_006921594.1:26644970-26653543 GCF_000298275.1 Orycteropus afer afer
CCATTGCCTTTGTATTTTTATTAAATTCTTTATATTGTGATTTTCTACTTTTGGTTCAATGGAAACAGAATGACATATCTCTTAGAAAAGTAGAGGGAAGAGAATATAGGTTTTCTTTTGATTTCTTTAAAATATAAAGGAATAATCACAGAAGAAGGATGAGGCAGTTTGTAAAGATTTACAGCCTTAAAATATTATGGGACAATTCTACCCTGTCCTGTAGGGTCACTATGAGTTGGAATTGGCAATGCGTCACATGCATATATAAAATTTTTGAAAATGTTCCGAAAAATGTAAGTTCACATACATTCATGATATGGAGATCCTTTGACCATTACCAGATCTAGCAATCTGCTTCCAAAAGGTCATAGCTTTGAAAACTCTGTGGGACAGTCCTATTCTGCACACACGAGGTCATAGTGAGATGGAATCAACTGCAGGGTAACTAAGAACAACAACATCTATATTTTGGAAATCGCAGGTTGGCATAAGTGGTTTAGCACGTGGAAACTAACCCAAAGTTTGGAGGTTTGAACTTACTCAGAAGTGTCTTGGAAGAAAGTCCTTGGGATCGCTTCTGAAAGTTCACAGCCATGAAAGCTCTGTGGATCACAGTTCTCTTCTGCAACACATGGGGTCTCCATGAGTCATAATTGACTTCACAGCAACTGTTTTCTTTCTTCCTTTTTTTTTTCTTTGTCAATCTCTAAATTGAAATCTACATCTATTTTTTATATCCTTCTGTAAACTTGAAATGCTTATCAATGCCCATTCACTAGGAATGGAAGTCCATAGATATCAATTAAAGAGGTTACTTAAGAGGGAAACAGGAGAATATGGTGGATGCAATCATAGCCAGCACCAACATTGAATGAGTGTGCTTATGAGGAGAGACGAAGACTGAAAAGTCCAGGACCCCGGGGAGGAGAGTTTTGAACTCCATCCTAAACCAGTCTCCAGGTCACTGAAAATCACTGCCTTGTCACCTAGAGTGCGTGCCACATTCCTTTATGCGTGCCTCATTCTTCAAGTCAATACATGTCCCTTCACATTCTTTCTGGTCCCTTGTTGTTGTTGTTGTTGTTATTATTGTTATGTTGTGGAGTTGGACCCGACTCATAGAGACCCCTCCTTGAGTTTCCCAGACAGTGTAACTGTGGAAGTTGATTGCGCCATCTGCCTTCCGAGGAGCGGCTGGTGGGTTTGAACTGCCAGTCTGCTGGTTAGCAGTCAAGTGCCTTAGGCACTATGCTACCAGAGTTCCCTTAGTAATGCAAAATCCATTTATCCCGAATTTCATTACCTCAACACACTGCTGAGTAATTGGAAAATTGATGTTTTCAAGAAATTTGAACTACTGGGTTAATGGTATGACAGATAGTACTTTTTTTGTAACAACTGCTTGGCCTCAAAGGAGTGTTAATGTCAGAATTCAGGCCCCTCAGCAGGATACCTTGGCATCGGAGCATATTCTGACCTCTCTCAAATTGAACCAAAAAGGTAGTGAGACACTTCTCCATATTTCATATATTCTCTCAAATTTCAAATTTCATATATTCTCTCTAGTTTGTAGCACTTTGAAGAAATTTTTCAATAAATGTATATTGAATTAAGATCCCTACTAATACCAAGATACTACAATTCTATATTAATAGTTTGAATCCTGATTTTCTTATTTTTAGTTTATTAATTCAGTGATTCATAATTGAAAATCATTTCCAACACTTTGTTTTTTTTTTACAGGAACTCAAGCCTGTTAAAAAGCTATTTAATTTATACTTAGAAAAGTTATATGTATACTTAGGACAGAACTACTGCACTCTTTAGATGAGACAATACTGCCTAGAAGTTTAGGAGCTCTGGTGGTGTAGTACCTAAGGCATTTGACTGGTCACCAGAAGGCTGGCAGTTCAAACCCACCAGCTACTCCTCAGACGGAAGACTGTGCAATCTACCTCCATAGAGATACCGCCTCCAAAATCCTAGGAGGGGTCACTATGAGTTGAAATCCACTTGATGGCAGTGAGATTTTTTTTTAATGCCACAGTATAAATAGATTATATCTACGTTACAATTTGTGCATCTCATATTAAATTACTGCTTCTACCTGCTAAATTTTATAAGAAATTAATTTATCATTAAGATAGAATTAGGAAGATAAAATTAACAAGTACAATTCTATGGGATAACTTGGGAATTCTTCGGTCTTCTCAATCTGGTTGGCTTTATCAAGTTCCAATAACTAGTTAAAGGTTTTGATAAATTTTGTCAGTTTATATATGTGTTCTTTAAAATTCTTTATTCTAAAATAACCTTAATGGCATATTACCAGCAAAAAATGGATTTTGAATTTCATAGAATATATTCATCTACTGTTTTTTGTCAGGTACCCGGAGTTGACCACCACTCAAAGCAACCCCCAGTAGAACAGAACAAAACACTGTGGGGTCCTGTGCCATCCTCACAAATCCTGCTATGCCTGAGCCCATCCTTGCAGCCCCAGTGTCAATCCATTTCATTGAGGATCTTTCCCTTTCTTGCTGACCTTCCATTTCACCAAGCATGATATCCTTTTCCAGAGAGAGGCCCCTTCTGACATGACCAAAGTAGGTGAGGCGAAGTCTGGCTATTATTCTTGCTTCCAAGGAGCATTCTGGCAGCACATCTTCCAGAACAGATTTGTACCTTCTTCTGGCAGTGGTGGTATTTTCAGTTTTCTTCGCCAAAACCACAATACAAAGTCATCAACTCTTCTTTGGTGTTCCTTATCCATCATGCAGCTTTCACATGCATATGAAGCTACTAGTAGAAAATGTCATGGCTTGGGTTAGGCTTACCTTAGTCTTCAAGGTGATATCTTTGCATGAAACCAAATGCACACGAAATGTTGAATGTAAAACAAACTCTGCTCTGTAAACTTGGACCTAAAGCACAATTTTTAAAATTAAATAAATAAATAATGAGGTCTTGGCAGCAGATTTACAATACCATGTCTGATTTCTTGACTGCTGCTTCCATACATGTCGATTATGGATCCTATACAATGAAATCCATGAGAACTTCAATCTTTCCTCCATTTATCATAATGTTGCTTATCAGTCTGGTTGAGGATTTTAGTTTTCTTTGTGTTGAAGTGTAATCCACACTGAAGACTGTCGTCTTTGATCTTCAAGTGCTTCAAGTCCTTTCGCTTTCAGCAAGCAAGGTTCTGCCTTCTGTTTTTTCAGATTGTTAATGAGTCTTCCCCCAATCCTGATGCTGCATTCTTCTTCATATAGTCCAGTTTCTAGGATTATTTTCTCAGCATACAGATTGAATAAGTAATTTATCACTAAGCAATGGAAAACCATTGTCATGAATTAATTTAAGCATTGTATATCTTTAAAGTTAATTTCCTGGGTGTTGTAGGCAGTCTTACCGATCAGACCATTTTTTGGTGACATTTTGTTTTGATTGACATTTTACCTTAATATAATGACCCATAAAATTCACTTGTATTGTCAAAGTTTTCCATCTAATACATAGCATAATTCTTTTTGCTTTTTTTCTTTTTTTGAAAATTCAGAATGGTATAAAGGTTGTTAACTTAAAATTCTAAGCCTAGAGTCAAAGATTAATCCCTCTTGTTTACACGGTTTTAATTTATGTTCAGAATGCATACAGTAATTATGAAAGTAATAGAGGGCACAGTTTTTATCTTATAGGCTATCTTATTTATTGCTGAATTCTCAGTCACTTAGTTATTTTTATTTTTGAATAGTCTTAGTATTTTCAATTACAAGTAGTAGTGTTTTGTGAAATGAGTGCAAAAATGCAGTATAAACATCTATGTATGCAAGCAGATCATCTCTCCCACATCCCCCTCCACTTTCACATCCCAGATGTAACCAATGTGAAAGGTCTGCTGTGATACTCTTCAACACTTTTTTCTTTGTTTATTCGATGTATATAGGCATATATGCACATGCAGGAGGCATAGGTTTAACTGTTTAAAAAATTAATGTTATGTAATCATATCACACATCTTATTCTATACTTGCTTAGTTTTAATTAACAATATATAATGCATATTCCTACAATTCAATATGCGTAACATCTATAATACACAAAGACTCAAACAACTAAAAAAGTTGGGCACAAACTGTGAATAGGAAGTACAAAGAAAACTGAATGTTAATCCAAAGGGCTAACAAACATGAAAGAAAATTCTCAAACTCACAGGTAATAAGGAAAATGCAGCTTAAAGTATCAACATGAAAATATCAAAGAATAAAAATAAAAAAAAAAACGTGTCAGCATGGTAGCTCCTTCTTACTCATATGACTGACAGAAATTTAGATGTTTGTTAGAAGTTAAGAAGCAGGAAAAACAAGTAAATTATAATATTCTTTAAAAATGATCTGGGAATATCTATACATATATACACACATATATGTGTGGCCGTTAGGTGCTGTTGAGTTGGCTCTGAGCCATAGTGACCCTATGTACAAATATATGTATTTCTCCAGTATATAAATTATCTTTTTTTCACTTTAATTTTCACTCAGACATTCTAACCATTATCTAACTTCTAGGTATCTATTCCAGGGAGATAAAAGCAATAGAATGCAAAAATATAGACAGAAATGTCTATGTGCTACCACAGGTCATGAGAGACAAGCTACTTGAGGGGAATGAGGATACAGATAGTCGAGTCAAGTTAAAAAAAATAATAAGACTACCAAGGGAAAAGGAGCTCTGGTAGCATAGTGCCTAAGGCACTTGACTGCTAACCAGAAGGCTGGCGGTTCAAACCCACCAGCCACTCCTCGGAAGGAAGGTTGGGCAATCCTAATTCTGTAGTGATACCTCCTCGGAAACCCAAGGAGGGGTCGCTATGAGTCGGGGCAACTCGACGGCAAATAACGACAACAACAACACCAAGGGAAAACTGATCATATTTATGTAAAATTATAAACATATTACATATGTATATGTCAACATTAATACATTAGAAAAAAGATATTAATTTTAGATCAACCTAAAATTTTGTAATACCCAGATAAGAGTCCTTTATATATCTCTAATATAATCTAATTTTAACTAATTAAAAATAATTATAGTACAAACAATCTGAGACTGTTGCTGAGAGTTTCTTATTGATTCATAACATCACATATAAAAGTTTTCCAAGTCTCACAGAGTCAGGGTACTTATTGTTTCCATTATGGCAATAAATTCTGTCAGTTAGTGCTATTAAGTGAAGAACTCAAGTGAGTTAAACCTAGGTTGTTTCATTCAACAAGCCAAAATATTACTTAAAAGGGCAAACAGATGATGTCTCCTAAATATTTTAGGAAGATGAGAGTAATTAGTTTCATAAGTAAAAGCATGTTCTCTTTTTCTGCCCATTCAATTTTTTCTTCAAATATTATCAATACATGCACTTTAGAGGAAAACTCCCTGCTGTCAAGTTGATTCCGTCTCATAGCAACTCCTCCTTGGGTTTCCGAGGTGGTATCTCTATGCAAGTAGATTGCCCAGTTTTCCTTCTGAGGAGTGGCTGGGGGGTTTGAACCACTAGCCTTTGGTTAGCAGTCAAATGTCTTAGGCACTATGCCACCAGAGCTTCTGAAGTATATACAAGTTGTGTTCTAAGCACAATTACACAGTGGAAGAGATACAGACAATAAAAACCAGCATGGATTGTGGCCTTTCAGAGTAACATAATATTCTCAAGTGTCTTATATTTTATTTTATTTTTTTTTTCGTATTCTAATATTTTCCACTTAGCATAGTGTGATCATTTTTTATGTCATATAATACTATTCTAATACTTTTAAATGGTTGCATAATGTGACACATATTTTCCTCAGTTTCTATTCTTAAAACTAACACATCACCATGAAGATAAAAAAATAACAACCTCACTATCACCTACATTATTTTTTAAAAATGTAATTCCCATCTATTTAAATACAAGAATTAGTCTGCAGTTTCTTGAACCAGGATTTGTTGTTGTTGCTGTTCTTGTTTTTTGGTGCCATTGAATATGTTTCAAGTCACAGCAACTCTATATACAAGAGAATGAAACACTGACTAGTTCTGCACCATCTTCAAAACAGTTGCTGTGCGTGAGTCCATTGTTCCAGCCAGTGTGTTAACCTATTTCATTCAGAGTCTTCCTCTTTTTTGTTGACTCTTTACTTTACCAAGCATGAGGCCCTTCTCCAGTGACTGGTCCCTCCTGATAACATGTCCAAACTTGTGCATGAAATGAATTTTCACCATTCTCCTTTCTAAGGAGCATTCTGACTGTTACTTCTTCCAAGATAGATTTCTTCATTCTTCTGGCAGTCCATGATTTATTAAATATTCTTTGCCAATACCATAATTCAAAGGCATTGTTTTTCCTTCAGTTTCCCCTAGTCATTGTCCAATTTGCACATACATATGAAAGGATTGAAAATATCATGGCTTGACTCAGTCACATCTTAATCCTCAGTGTGACATCTTTACTTTTTAATACTTCAAAGAAGTATTTTGCAGTAGATTTGCCTAATGCAGCATGTCATTTCATTTCTTGATTGTTGTTTCCACGGTCATTGATTGTGGATCCAAGTAAAAGGAAATCCTTGACAACTTCAATCTTTTCTCCATTTATCGTGATGCTGTTTATTGGTCCATTTGTGAGAATTTTTGTTTTCTTTACGTTGAAGTGTAATCCATACTGAAGGCTATAGTCTTTGATCTTCATCAGTAAGTACTTCAAGTTCTCCTCACTTTCAGCAAGCAAAGTTGTGTCATCTTCCAATCATAGGTTGTTCATGAGTCTTCCTCCAATCCTGATGCTTCATTCTTCACATAGCCCAGCTTCATGTTATGTGCTCAGCACACTGATTATCTGCTCAGTATCCTGGAAGGATCCAATCCTGATGCACGTACTTCCTGATTTCAAACCATGCAGTTTCTCTTGGTCTATTTGAATGACAGCCTCTTGGTCTATGTATAGGTTCCTCATAACCGCAATTAAGATCTGGAATTCTTTGCAATGTTTTCTGTAATTATTATGATCCACATAGTCAAATTCCTTTCCATAGTCAATAAAACACAGGGAACATCTTTCTGATTCTCTGCTTTCAGCCAGGATCCATCTGACATCATCAATGATATCCCTTGTTTCACATCCTCTTCTGAATATAGCTTGAATTTCTGGCAATTCCCTGCTGACATACTGCTGTAACCATTTTTGAATTATATTCAGCAAAATTTTACTTGCATGTGATGTTAATGGTATTGTTTGATAATTTCCACATCCTGTTGGATCATCTTTTTTGAAATGAGCACACATATGGATATCTTCCAGTTGGTTGTCCAGGTATCTATCTTTCAAATTTCTTGCCATAGATGAGTGAATGCTTCTAGCATTGCATTCTTTTGGTGAAACATCTCAATTGATATTCCATCAACTCCGTGATACTTGTTTTTCTCCATTGCCTTCAGTGCAGCTTGGACTTCTTCCTTCAGTATCATCAGTTCTTGATCATATGCTACCTCCTGAAATGGTTGAATGTTAATGCCATTCTTCTTCAATTTGTCATTCCCAGTGAGGTAGACAATCCAATTCAAAATCGCCGATACCAGTCCATTTCAGCTCAGTTATGCCTAGGATATCAATCTTTATGTGTTTCATTTCATTTGTGAGCACTTTGGGTTCATACTTCATGCATTACTCAATGTGATTATTAAGGCATGTTTTGGCTGTTTCTTCTCTTTTTGATTTGTGCCCAATCAACAAATGAAGGTCCTGAAAGCTTTACTTACTAAATTCAACTCTACTTTGAGGAGGAAGCCTTAAAATCTACTTTAAAAGATTTTTTATTTCTTTTTTTGCTTTGAACATTTTTTTCCTTAGCTAGCCTTATCCTTTTGCTTACTCATTCTGTGTGTTCTATGGCTTGAAAACTTGGGGAATATATACTTACATGCCAGTCATAATTTGGACTTACAAATAAGAAAAATATTTTTGTCTTTGTGTGGCTAAAAATTTTTTTCACCTTCTTTCTTAAAGGTAAATTTTTGATGTATAAAATTCTGGGGTAAACTTAATTTCCCAAGTAGAGGGCTTTGAAGTTTAACCACTGTCTTTTGGAGTCTATTATTCCTGATTAATAAGAAGGAAGATTGGGCAACCTACTTCCGTAGGGATACCTCCTTGGAAACCCAAGGAGGGGTCAGTATGAGTTGAAATCGACTTGATGGCAGTGAGTTTTGTCTATTTGCTTGTTTTATTCCTGACTAGCATTCTCGTATTCATATATTCCTTCCAGCAGCTTTTAGGATCTTTCCTTTATCCTAAATGCAAAGTTATTTCATCATAATATATCTGTGTGCATTTTAAAACTCAACATTTATGACTTCTTTCAATTTTTTAATTCTTATGATTTATCTCTTCAAATATTGTCTCTTACCAATCATCCTTATTTAGTATCTGGCATCCTTGAAAGATAAATAGTAGAACTTTTAAGCTATTTTCCTTGTGCCCTATTTTGTTTTTCATATTTTCCTACTCTAGTTGTTGTTCCCATTCCCAT
>NW_006921594.1:26653643-26675482 GCF_000298275.1 Orycteropus afer afer
CCACCATCCAATGTCTTATTTCAATGTATTTATATATATACATATATATATATATATATATATATATATAGATAGATAGATAGATAGATAGATGTACGCGCGCGCGCACACACACACACACATACTCCTGATAGTTTTGTTTTATGATTCCCTGATTCCCTTTCCCTTTGAGGATTTTAACATTATTTCTTTTAAAGCCTTTTTTCAAATATTGCAGTATTTCTGTTTCCTTGTAGGTATATTCTTCTGTTTGTTGGCTACTTTAAAAGATTTTTTATGTCCTCTTTTGCTTTGAACATTTTTTCTTAGCTAGCCTTATTTGAGAGTAGTTCTCCATCTTTTTGCCTACTCATTCTGTGTGTGTTCTATGGTTTGGAAACTTGGGGAATATATAGTTATATGCCAGTTCTTATCATACAAACTGGGAAATTATGTTTCTAGAGAAAATTTTAGCTGCTATCCTCCAAGAAGTCTTTTGATTGTGAGTGCATCACTAGCAAGGATCTTACTTCTGGGTACAGCCACAAAAAAATAAGGAATTTAATAGCTTTTATTTTCTTCCAATTGCACAATTTGCCCTCTTATTTCACATAAGGAACCTGACTCTGCTCACTGCCATTTGAAGGGTGGGTTTAAGAATGTCACACATAGGAGTTGGAATCCCATGGGTCTACTACTTGTTTTCAACATTCTTATTTTCAGGGAGCACTGGCTTCTGCCCTGCAAACAGTTGTAGATTTCCCCTTTGTGTCTATGCACCAGATTGTCTTTCTGTCTGTCTATCTCATTTTCTTTTAGTAGATCTGTAAATATTTAAAATATTAGCTCTAACTGAAAAACAAACCAAACTCACTGCCGTGGAGTTGATCTTGACTCATAGTGACACTTCCTTGAGTTTCTGAGGTACTGTCTCTACAGATGTAGATTGCCAAGGCTTCCTTCCAAGGAGTGGCTGGTGGGTTGAACCTCCAGCCTTCTTGTTAGCAATCAAAATGCCTTAGGCACTAAAGACCCTCATGTATTGTTATTCTTCCTTCTTTACCATAAAAACTCTTTTCCATGACCAATGTTTTAAACTATTTTTTGAATCAACTGGTATTTTTCTTTTCCTTTGTCTTTCTGAATCTTAGAAGCACAGTTAGGCCTTTTCTCATCTCAGATTGTTGTCAAATTGGAGTGCATTTGGATTGGCTGAGGAACACTAAAATCATTGAACAATATATGTTGTTGCTGTTGTTAGGTGCCATGGAGTCATCTCTGACTCATTGCCACACTATGTACAAAAGAATGAAACATTGTCCAGGTCTGCACCAGCTTCACAATCCTGTTATGCCTGAGCCCATCGTTGCAGCCACTGTGTCAATCCATCTCACTGAAGGCTTTGTGCTTTTTCACTGACCCTACACTTTACCACCAGCCACTCCTTGGAAGGAACGTTGGACAATCTACTTCCATAGTGATATTGCCTCAGAAACCCAAGGAGGGGTCACTATGAGTTGGGGCCGACCCGACGGCACATAACAACAACAACAACAACACTTTACCAAGCATGATATCGTTCTCCAGGAAATAGTCCCTTCTGAAAACATGACTGAAGTAGGTCAGATGAAGTGTTCTGGTTACCTAGTGCCGCTCTGACAAGAATATACCACAAATGGGATGGCCTTAACAAAAGGAGTTTACTCACAGTTTGGAGGCTTTAAGTCCAAGTTCAAAGTGCCAGGCTCTAGGGGCTGGGTAAAAGCCCCTCAACTTTGGGGTCCAGCTCTGCCTCCTGCTCCTGGCCCACTGGCGCTAGAGGCGTTTCTTCACTCAGACAGCTGCTGGCTGCTGAGGCTGAGAGGGCCCAAGGTTGACAAGTAAGCACAGTTCCAATGTAACCAAACTACAGGGCAGGCCATTAACTTAGTCCATTGTAAGTCCTAAGGTCAGCAGAGCATAGCAGGCTGCTGAGCAACGACGTGGCTACATGCAGGGTCCAAGCGTGCCGTAGGCCAGAGGCCATTCCCCAAAGCTGCTGCTTGTATACAGGAAGCAGACCACATTCCCTAAGGCAGCAACTCAGCAGCTCACAGTAGATTCCACCATGGAGTTGATTACCAGTCTCATCATGGGGAATACTACTACATCCAGCTGCCCAGCCACTCAACCAGGCCCAGCCAAGTTGACACACAAACTGAACTACCACATGAAGTCTGGCTATTCTCCCTTCCAAGGAGCATTCCGGCTACACTTCTTCCAGGACAGATTGGTTATTTTTTCTGGCAGTCCATGGTACTTTCAGTATTCTTCCCCAATACCACAACTCAAAAACATCAACTCTTCTTCAGTCTTCCTTATTCATTGCTCTACCTTCACAAGCATATGAAGCAATTGAAAATACCAGGCTTGGGTTAGGCACACCTTCATCTTCAAAGAGACATTTTTGTTCTTCAGCACTTTAAAGAGGTCTTTTGCAGCAGATTTGCCCAATGTAATTCCAACCAACCAACCTCACTGCCGTGGAGTCGATTTAGACTCAGTGACCCCTCCTTGGGTTTCTGAGGTGGTATCTTTACAGAAGTAGATTGCCCCATCTTCCTTCTTGACTGCTGCTTTTATGGATGTTGATGGTGGAAAGAAATAACATCAAATCTTTGACAACTTCAATCTTTTCTCCATTTATGGTGATACTACTTATTGGTCCAGTTGTGTAGATTTTTGTTTTCTTTTTGTTGAAGTGTAACCCATACTGCAGACTGTAGTCTTTGATTTCCATTAGGAATGCTTCAAATCATCTTCCCTTTTAGCAAGCAAGGTTGGGTTGTCTGCATATGGCAGGTTTTTAATGAATCTTCCTCTAATTCTGATGTCACATTCTTCTTCATATAGTCCAGCTTCTCGGATTATTTGCTCACCATATATATTGAATACGTATGGTGAAAGGATACAACCCTGACACACTCCTTTCCTGATTTTAAACCATGCAGTATCTACTTGTTCTGTTTGAATAATTGGTTCTTGGTCCACATAAGCATAATGAAGTGTTCTGGAATTTCCATTTTTGTCAATGTTATCCATAATTTGTTAAAATCCACACAGTCAAATGTTTGCAGTGTCAATGAAACACATGTAAACATCATTCTGGTATTCTTTCAACCAAGATACATCTGACATCAGCAATGACATCTCTCATCCCACATCCTCTTCTGAATCCAGCTTGCATTTCTGGAAGTTTCCTGTCAATATGCTGCTGCAACATTTTTTATTTATCTTCAGCAAGATTTTACTTGCATGTGATATTAATGACATTGTTTGATAATTTCCACATTCTGTGGGAATACAGGGACATCTTAATTTTAAAATAAATGCTTCTTATGTGGCATTATAAGGAGCTCTGATGGCATAGTGCTTAAAGCATTGGACTGCTAACAAGAAGGTTGGTGGTTCAAACCCACCAGCCACTCTGAGGAAGGAAGACTGAGCAATCTATTTCTGTGAAGATTTACTGCCTTGGAAACTCAAAAGGGGTGGTTATGAGTTGAATTTGACTCAATGGAAGTGAGGTTTTTTTGGGGGGGATTACTTTTCTTTGGAATGGGTACAAATATGAATCTCTTCCAGTCAATTGGCCAGGTAGCTGTCTCTAAATTTCTTGGCATAGATGAGTAAATGCCTCCAGTACAGCATCAGTTTTTTGAAACATCTCAATGGGTTTTCAATCAATTTCTGGAGCCTGGTTTTTCAGCAATTCCTTCAGTGCAGCTTTGACTTCTTCCTCCAGTACCATTGGTTCTTTGTCATATGCTACCTTCTGAAATCGATGAATGTTGACCAATGTTTTTGGGTTCAGTGACTCTGTGCATTCCTTCCATCTTCTTCTGATGTTTCCTGCATCATTCAGTATTTTGCCCATAGAATCTTTCAATATTGCAACTGGAAGCTTGAATTTTTTCTTCAGTTCTTTCAGCTTGAGAACTGCCAAGCGTGTTCTTCCTTTTTGGTTTTCTAACTCCAGATCTTAGTACATTTCATTACAATAATTGACTTTTTCTTCTCAAGCTATTCTTTGAAATCTGTTCAGCTCTTTTATCTTGTCATTTCTTCCATTTGCTTTAGTTTCTCTCCATTCAAGAGCAAGTTTCAGTCTCTTCTGACATACATATTGGCCTTTTCTTCTTTTCCTGTCTTATTTTTAATGAACTTTTGCTTTCTTCATGGGTGATGTTCTTGTTGTCATCCCATAGATCATTTGTTTTTTGGTCATTGGTGTTCAATGCATCAAATCTATTCCTTAGATGGTCTCTAAATTCAGGTGGGATATAATCAAGGTCATCTTTTGGCTCACATGGACTTGTTTTAATTGTCTTCAGATTCAACTTGAACTTGTATATGAGCAGTTGATGGTCTGTTCCATAGTCACCTTCTGGCCTTGTTTTGGCTGAAGATGCTGAGCTTCTCCATCACCTCTTTCCACATATGTACTTGATCAGTTGATCTGATTCCTTTGTATTCCATCTGGTGAAGTCCATATATATAGCCACCATTTATATTGTTAAACAAAGGTGTTTGTAATGAATAAATTGTTGGTCTTGCAAAATTCTATCATGTGATCTCTGACATTATCTCTATCACCAAAATCATATGGTCATATTTCCAACTACTGATGATTCTTCCTTTTGTCCAACTTTTGCATTATCAACACATCTTGATTGCATGTTTGGTCAATTTTAGACAGCAGAAGTTGATAAAAAATCTTCAATTTCCTCATCTTTGGCTCTGGTAGTCAGTACATAAATTTGAATAATATTAGTATTAACTGGTCTTCTTTATAGGCCTATGGATATTATCCTATGACTGACAGCATTGTGTTCAGGACAGATCTTGAAACATTTTTTGTGACAATGAATTCATTTCGTCTTCAATTTGTCATTCTTGGCATTGTAGATTATATGGTTGTCAAAATGGCCCAAACTGATGTATTTCAACTCACTAATGCCTAAGGTATCGAGCTTTATGCATTCCATTTCATTTCTGACAACTTTCCATTTTCCTAGATTCACACTTCATACATTCCACATTCTGATTATTAATGGATGTTTGTAGCTGTTTATTCACATTTTTAATTGTGCCCCATCAGCAAATGGAGGTCCTGAAAGCTTTACTCCATCCACATCATTAAGTTTGCCTCTACTTTGAGGAGGTAGCTCATCCACAGCCATATTTTGAGTGCCTTCCAATGTCATCTTCTGGTGCTGTATCAGACAATGTTTCAGGACTATTCATTAAGTTTTCCTGTAATACATCAAACAGTGTTTCATGCTATTCATAAGGTTTTCAGTGGCCAATTTTTTCAGAAGTGGATGTCCCCATCCTTTTTCCGAGTCTGTCTTAGTTTGGAAGCTCCTCTGAAACCTGTCCACCAAGGGTGACCCTTCTGGTATTTGAAATACTGATTGCATAGTCTCCAGGCTCACAGTAACACACAAGCCACCACAGTATGACAAACTGACAGACAAGGGATGGAACAATATATGTACTATCATCTTTATACTGCCTCCATTAATCACACAAGTAGGTCTTTTCATTGTGATCTAATAAAGATTTATCCTATTGACAGAATTACATGAGGAACGTTATTATATCAAGACAACACATTCATTATTTTTTCTTTAATTCAAAATTCGTTATACTGTTTCTAAATGTTCAAGATATTTTTATTAATATACTTATCAGATCATTTGATTTTTCTGTTAATTGTTTTGTACACAATTGCTGAACTATTAAGCTGCATATAAGAGGTTATCTGTTTTCTTAGGGAGCTCTGGTGGCATAGTGCCTAAGGCATTTGTACCAAAAGGCTAGCAGTTCAAATCCATCAGCCACTCCTTGGGCAATCTACTTCCGTAGTGATACCAGCTCAGAAACCCAAGGAGGGGTTGCTATGAGTCGGATCTGACTTAACGGATTTCTGGTTTTTTTTTTTTTTTTTTGGTGTTTTTTTACACACTTGGAAAATTCAGGCATATGGTTTAAGGTTTGAATGCTGGCAGTTTAATTTCAAAATAATTTCTTCAGTTTAGAACATGGACTTTTGATTGCTTATGTTTGAATCTCAGCTCTGCTATTTATATTTATGTGACTTTAAGCAAGTTACTTGCTCTCACTATTCTTCAGTGTCCTCATCAATACAATATCCACTGCCATCAACTTGATTCCAAGTCATAGCAATCCCCATTGGGTTTCCAAGGCTGTAAATCTTTATGGAAGTAGATTTTCTGAACTGACTCAATGGCAGTGGGTTTATTTATTTATTTATTTTTGGTTTGTGTTTTCCTGCTGTAAAAATGGAGTCTCATTTCATAGATAATAAATATATCATCTCTATTCTCCTCTTCTATTTCAAGAGAAACTCTGATCCCTTAAAGCCTCTTTTACTGTTTTCTTAAGTATTCTTATGTAAATTTCGTGAATATAAGAGGATACCTCGGGAATATTGTGAGTTTGGTTCCAGACTTCCATAATAAAGCAAATATCACAATAAAGTAAATCACACATTTTTTTTGTTTTCCAGTGCATATGAAAGTTATGTTTAACAATACTGTAATCTATTAAGTGTACAATAGTCATGTTGTTGTTGTTGTTATGTGTCAAGTCATACCACCTCGGAAACCCAAGGAGGGGTCGCTATGGGTCAGATCCAACTTGCCAGCAGTGTGTGACTGAGTGTGGTGTGGTAAATTACTTAGTGTGGCTTTTCTACCCATAAGTCTTTGTAAACTGTGAGGTGGAATTTGCCATGAGCAACTGGGAGCTCCTGATTGCTAAAGTTGTCCACCAGGGGTATTTCTGTTGGGAGTAGCACAAAACAATGTTCTGGGGGGTTCCCACTCTCTCTCAGGTGCTTAGAATTCTGATGCTATGATTGGTTGGTTTGGCCACTCTGCCGAGCTCAAAAGAAGGCCTCCTAGAGGCAGAAGTTTCTCTCTGACTACTGACTGAGGAAGACGTGCTGCTGAAAGAGACACGCACTCATGAAAGATACACCTGCTTCTGGGAAAGAGACACAAAAGACACACATTGCTGAGTGAGACACCGAGGAACACTCACTGTTGGGAGAGAGACTGAGACTGTGAGAGACTGTTGGCTGAGGGACAGTGAGCTGGGAGAGAGACTGAGTGTTTTTCCTGAACTTGAATTGTAGCCTGGTGCCTCCCTAATCAACCCTGTAATCTGTGAGTTCTGTGTGGCCACTGCAGTGAATTATCAAACCCAGGAGAGAGGTGGTGGGTGCTTTGGGAGGAACGGTTGGTGAAAGGGCTGGAGGGAGACAGCATGTCTGGCCTTATAGGAATAGGCCTTGGGTTATTGATGGTGACCCTGTCTTCCTTTTGTGGGGTTAGAAGAGGTTGGAACATGTGGCCTCCTTGCCTTTTTGCAGTGCGTATATGAGTAAGCATTACAAAAACGTTTGAAATATTGTGAGAATTACCAAAATGTGACACAGAGACATGAAGTGAGAACATATTTTTGGAAAATGGCACCAGTGGACCTGCTCCACACAGGGTTACCACAAACCTCCAATTTGCAATAAATATAGTATCTGAGAAGTGCAATAAAGCAAAGCACAATAAATTGAGGTATGCACATAGATTGAAAGTCAATTTTCCTCAAATGTGTCATTAGTGTCAATCATTGTGTTTAAGGGGTTGATCTTTGTGCTTGCTGTTGACTGTGTGGCAGTAGCCAACCATGCTTTGGATGTTTTTATGGATTGAATTATGTCCCCCAAAACATATGTTGCAAATCTTAACCTCTAAGCCTGTGGTTGGGAATGGGTTGTCTTTGTTTTGTTAATGAGGCAGAATGAATGTAGGCTGTATCTTGAGTTTAAGATATAAAAGAAATTAACAAGTGAGCAGAGGAGAGATGAGGTAAGATAGATCCCAAGACACATGGAGATCTCCAAAGAACCAAACAGCAGAAACTGAAGAGATAAGAACCTTCCTCCAGAGGCGACAGAGCCAGAAAGCCCTCCTCTAGAGCCAATGCTCTGAATTGGCTTCTAGCCTCCTAAGCTGTGAAAAAATAAATTTCTATTTGTTAAAGACACCCATTTGTAGCATTTCTGTTAAAGCGGCACTAGATAACTAAGGCAGATGTGATTATCCCAAGTGCCACCACTATGTTATTGCTTCAGCCTGGGTGCTAATGAAGACACTGAGGCTACTTGCCCCAGCCTGGAAAATGCAGCGGACTGTGTGCCTGCTAATGTTGTGCTGTGATATCCATATGCCAAAGCCACACTGCATTATTCATCAAAGCCAGGAGTTCTCACTGCCTTTTTGTTAAGCTTCCAAATATCTCTCACTGATTTTTGTTTGAAAATAATTCTTAGACTATTTATTTATAGGCATGCTACCCTTAAAATGCATGCACAAATCTATGGGAGGCTTGGATTAGGATAAAAATTGGTATAAATATTATTGTAGTTTATTCAGAAGTTCTATTGCTTCCTAGGATACTATTACAACAGACAAAGGCTCCTATACCCCAAGGTTTCCCTTCTCTGGTAAAAACTAAATTCACTGAGCCAACTTGGATATATTTAGGCTTAAGCTGGAATCCTGCTAACAAGAAATGGTAGTAAGGTTTCTTTATAAGAAACTGTTGCCTATAAAATACCACAGGCTACATAAGAGAGTTTATAGTTCTGGACAGAGTCATTCTTATTACCTTGGGATTTATTGCCATAATTATTGCCCAATATTTTGCAAAAGGCAGATCCTGATTAAATTGTTCTATGTTATATGTGCATTTAATAGGTATTTTCCCTTATATCAGTAATTTTAATATAATTTTGCCTTATTTCAAGGGCAAGAAAAGAGTTAATTTCCTATTGGAATGAGTTTTTAAATTGGTTATTACTGATGATTAAATGATACACTCAACATTTTCTGAATATCTTGTAATTTAAAAAAATTTGATATGGCAGTAGGAAGTCAGTCATTTAAGAAACAAATAATATACAGATTAAATTATAGAGCATATTGAAGTAATACGAATCTTTAGATTTTCATATCAGGGTTTTAAAGAATCTATTTTTCAGTCTCTTGGTTTATGACATCACAGGCACTTTCAATGAAATTAGAGCCTTGTAATTCAACACAGGGTACACTTTTTCACTGCATAATAAATATAAAATTATATTTGTACCTTGGGTCTTATTGTAATTCTATGGGAGTAGTAATTGGCTAAACAAAAATTTTAGCTGCTTAAGATATTGAGCTCTTTAGATTATTTTTTGTATGAGTAATAAAACTAAGCCAGTGAAACTTACCACATAATCAGAGTTAGAAATAATTTTGTTTAATATAAAGGTAAGCATTTCTTACCATGAAAAGCTGGTTTGTTGAACAGCCAATAAAGTGTAAAGAACTTTGTTTTTGCAGCCCAACACTTTCTATATGGAGAAAGGTGTTTATTGCAAACTGCCTTCTCATTTGCCAATTAGCACCTGTCAGTGAATCAGAGGCAGAATATTCCTGCCAAGCCAACTCCTTGCTGAACGTTTATTGTTTTACTGATAAAATGGAAAAGGTCATGTCAATTTTGTGTTGTGTTTTACTAAAAATTATAAGATGTGGCTTATTAGTTAATAATACTGAAAAGAACTACATATTGGTTTCTAGCATTTTTCTTTTCATTAATTTTCTTAATTAGTGATAAATTGAAATGTTACTAGACACTTTAGGGGCACATCTTTTTGTTTATTTTTAATTTTAGAGGAATTCCTGTGGTGGGTCATGGAGCCAGGATCATGGGTCAGCTTTTTGGAGCCAAGGGGCCTCAGGAGTGGGGTTTTTGTGTTTGTCAGAGCCTGGCAGAAAATGGCGACCTCAAACAACTGAAATATCTGCTGAAATTGAGCTGCAGGTCTGTGAATAACAGTACAACATCATCATTAGCAGCCAACTCAAAGCCCTAGAAACTTCCCCAGCAACAGGGAGATTTCCTTCTTCCTCTCTTCCACTCCAACTGTATCTGCCAATAACCTCACTCATCCAATATAAGAAACCACATTCTGCCACCATAATACCTCCTGGGTCAAATTCTAAACCCTCTTTACAACAAATAAAAACCCACATCCACATTCCACACAGTGATTCCATCATCACAAAGAAAATTTCAGAGAAACCCAGCCTACTTGAATTAATAACTAAAAAAATAAAATATACCAGCTCCACCTTTTCAAAATATTAAATCATAAAACAAAGACAAAACAAATCAATACATAACCAACAGTTAAAGACAATCTCAAATGTCTGGGAAACAATAGGCAACCTCAAATCAAACAAAAAAACAGGACAAGGCATTAGAAACAATACCACAAACAAAGGTCTCTTTAAACATGGAGGAAGAGGAAGCAATAGAATTATCTGAGAAGGAATTTAGAAGATATGTTTATAGAGCTTTACAAGAGCCTAAGGAAACCCCAAACAGAAGCAAGGAGAACACAGACAGGTTCCTGGAAGAACTCAGGAAAATCATTCAAGAATGAAAAAACAAAAGATTAAAGCACAATCAGAACTCATACAAAAACAGCAGTTAGAAATCTAGAAGATGAATACCAAAGTTACATAATTAAACAACACAGTAGAAAAACAAAAGAGTAGGATAGAACTGGCTGAAGAATGCATATCCCAATTAGAAGACAAATCCCTGGACACCAGCCTGTGTGAAGAAAAATCAGAACAGAGATTTAAGAGAAATGAAGAGAACCTAAGAGTTATATGGGATGACATGAAAAGAAGCAACATAAGAGCCATTGGAATTCCAGAACAAGAAGAGGTGAGAAGAACCACCGAGAAAACTGTGGGAGACTTACTAACAGAAAACTTCCCCCATATCATGAAGGAAGAAAAGATATTTGTCCAAGAAGCTCATAGAACCCAGACAAGATAGATCCCAAGAGAAAAACACCAAGGCATATTATAATAAAATTCCCCAAAACCAAAGACAAATACAAAATTTTGAGAGCAGCCAGGGACAAAAGAAATATTACTTATAATAATCAAACAGTCTCTCCGATTACTCAGCAGAAACAATGCAAGTGGGAAGGCAGTGAGATGGCATAAAAAAACACTGAAGGAAAAGAACTTCCAACCAAGAATCCTATATCCAGCCAAATTATCCATCAAATATGAGGGTGAAATCAAGCCATTCTCAGACAAACAGAAATTAAGGGATTTTGTGAAAACCAGACCAGCCTTACAAGAAATGCTTAAGGAAGTCCTTCCAATAGAGAACCCATAACAGAGATCAACAAAATCAGGATACATGATACACTAAAACCAAATCAAAAATAGAAACTCAAAATAAGTCTATAAAATATTGTACACTAAAAACCAAGGAAGTCAATCAGCACATGACAAGAGCAACTAACCTATTAGAGAGAACAAAACTTCTAGGCACAAACTTCCAAATGGAGAGGAAAACAGAACAATATCTTCACAGTATGCACTGTTCTAAAAATGTAGAGACAAGAATGTACTCCAAGGTAACAACAGAGAAAATTAACAATCCCCCTAAGCAAATCCAGAAGGAAGGAAAACATATGGTTTTAATAAGCACAAAACTAACAATGGAAAAAAATAAAAAGGGAGAAAGCATTAGGCAACAAACCAAACTCAGCCCAGAAAAGTATAAGGACTAAGGAAACACCAACAACATGACAAAAAAACACAATAGAATGACAGCAATCAATTCGTACCTATCACTAATTATACTCACTGTGAATGGACTAAATGCACCTATCAAGAGAAACAGAGTGGCAGGCTGGATAAGAAAAGAAGACCTATCGATATGTTGACTACAAGAGACCCACCTTAGACACAAAGATAAAAACAAATTAAGAGTTAAGGGATGGAAAACAAACAAACAAACAAACAAACAAAC
The DNA here is from genome assembly GCF_000298275.1 of Orycteropus afer afer. NCBI lineage: Eukaryota > Metazoa > Chordata > Mammalia > Tubulidentata > Orycteropodidae > Orycteropus > Orycteropus afer. Next base: position 26,665,581 of record NW_006921594.1, read on the forward strand.
AAACAAAAAACCCCACAATGGTGACCAAAAAAGAGCAGGAGTGGCAATATTAACTTCTGATAAAATAGACATTTAGGTGTAAAACATCATAAAAGACAAAGAAGGGCATTATATGATGCTGAAACGGTCAATTGACAAAGAAGATGTTACAATAATAAATATTTCTGCACCCAATGAAAGTGCTCCAAAATTTGTGAAGCAAATATTAACATTACAAGGGACAATAGGCAGCTTTACAACAGTGGTAGGAGACTTTAACATACCACTTTCAAAGAGGGACAGGTGAACGAGAGAGAAACTCAACAAAGATATTGAAGAACTCAACAATACAATCAACCAACTCAACCTCATAGACATATACAGAGCATTTCACTTAACAAAAGCACAATTCACATTCTTCTCCAGTGTACATGGATCCTTCTCCAGAATAGACCCTATGTTACAACATAAAACAAGCCTCAATAAATTCAAAAGCATTGAAATACTGCAAAGCATCTTCTTGGACCACAATGCTATAAAATTAGAAATTAATAATAGGAAGATCAAGGAAAAAAGCGTCAAACATATGGAACCTGAACAAGTCATTGCTCAAAAACTACTGGGTAATAGAACAAATAAAAACTGAAATAAAAAAAAAAAATTCCTAGAAACAAATGAGAATGAAGATACATCATACCAAAACCTACAGGGCATAGTGAAAGCAGTTCTCAAAGGACAGTTTATAGCAATAAATGCTCACATCAAAAAAGAGGAAAGAAACAAAATTAACACTCTGACTCATCAACTCCACCAACTAGAAACAGAACAAACAACAAAAGAATCCTACAGTATCTGTTGTTGTTGTTGTTATTTGCCGTCGAGTCGGCCCCAACTCATAGCGACCCCTCCTTGGGTTTCCGAGGCAGTATCACTACGGACGTAGGATGGCCCAACCTTCCTTCTGAGGAGTGGCTGGTGGGTACAGTATCTAGAAGTAAGGAAATAATAAAGATCAGAGCAGAAATAAATGAAACAGAAAAAAAAAAAAAATAGAGAAAATCAACAAAACAAAAAGCTGGTTCTTTGAAAAGAGTAATAAAACCAATAAACCATTGGCAGATATAACAAAAGAAAAGAAAGAGAAAATCCAAATCACAAGAATTGTAAACAAAAATGGTGTCATCACAACACATGACAGAATATTATGAAAAACGGTACTTCAACAGATTTGAGAACCTAGAAGAGATGGACAAGTTTCTAGAATCACAAGACCTACCTAAACTATCCCACTCAGAGACAGAGTACTTGACCAAACCTATAAACAAAAGAAGAAATTGAACAGGTCATAAAAAACTTCCCACAAAGAAAAGTACTGGCCCTGATGGCTTCACTGGAGAATTTTATTAAATTTTCAGAGAAGAGTTGACACCTATGCTACCCAAGCTATTCCAGAACATAGAAAAAGATGGGATACTATCAAACTCATTTTATGAAACAAGCATAACACTAATACCAAAACCAGGGAAAGACACCACTAGAAAGGAAAATTATAGACCGATATCCCTCAAGAACATAGATGCAAAAATATTTAACAAAATCCTAGCCAACAGAATCCAACAGCATATAAAAAAATTAATACATCCAGACCTAGTGGGATTCATATCAGGTTTACAAGAATAGTTCATCATCAGAAAAACAATGAATGTAATCCACCTCATAAACAAAACAAAAGAACCATATGATTATATCAATCAATGTAGAAAAGGCATTTGATAAAATCCAATATCCATTCCTGCTCAGAACTCTCAGCAAAATAAGGATAGAAGGAAAATTCCTCAACATAATAAAGGGTATATATGCAAAGCCAATGGCCAACATCATTATTAATGAGAAAGACTTATGGCATTTTCCTTATGAATGGGAACCAGACAGGGATGCCCTCTATCACCACTTCTATTTAACATTGTATTGGAAGTCCTGACCAGGGCAATAAGTTAAGAAAGAAAAATAAAAGGCATACAAACTGGCAAAGAGGAACTAAAAATATCTCTATTTGTGGATGATATGATCCTGTACATAGACAACCCAAGGGACTCAATAAAAAAAAAAAAGTACTGCGACTTATAGAGAGGTTCAGCAAAATGGCAGGATACAAAAATCAGTTGGATTCCTCTACATCAGCAAGGAGTCATCTCATAAAGAAATAAGGGGAACAATACCATTTACAATAGCTAATAAAAAGATAAAATATCTAGGAATAAACCTCAGCAGAGACACACAAAAGACCTATTCAAAGAAAACTATAAAACACCGTCACAAAAGACAACAAGGGCACTACATAAATGGAAGAAACTACCTTGTTCATGGATAGGTAGACTGGCTATTGTGCAAATGTCAATACTACCTAAAGCAGTCTACACATTTAACACAATCCCAATCGAGATTCCAACAAAATTTTTTAAGGACATGGGAAAACTAATTATTAATTTCACGTGGAAAGGAAGAGACCTCAGATAAGCAGAGCACTTCTGAAGAAGAAGGACAAAGTGGCAGTCTCACACTCCAAGATCTTAAGAACTACTGTACAGCCACAGTAGTCAAAACAACATGGTATTGGTACAATGATAGACAGATAGACCAATGGAACAGAATTGAAAGTCCAGATATAGAACCATTCATCTGTAGACAACTGATCTTTGACAAATGTCCAAAACCCATTAACCCATTAAATGTGGAACAGACAACCTTTTTGCCAAACGGGGCTGGCAAAACTGGATATCCACCTGCAGAAAAATGAAACATGACCCATGTCTCACCTCATACACACAAAAAAAAAAACTCAAGCTGGATCAAAGACTTAAATGTAAAACCCCAAACTATAAAATTCATCAAAGATAAAATAGGGGCAAATCTGGGAGCCCTAATTTATGGCGTAAACAGACTATCAAGCATAACCCAGAATGTGCAGGAGGTAGAAGAGAAACTAGATGACTGGGACCTTTTAAAAATTAAATTCTTATGTGCATCAGAAGACTTCATCAAAAGGGTAAAAAGGGAACCTACAGATTGGGAGAAAATATTTGCCTATGACATATCTGATAAAGGATTTATCTCCAAAATCTACAGAAAACTTCAACACCTCAACACCAAAAGACAAATAACCCAATTCACAAATAGGCAAAAGACTTAAACAGACCTTCACCGAAGAAGATATACAGGCAGCTGACAAATATGTGAGAAATTACTTGCGATCATTAATCAGTAGAGAGATGCAAATCAAAACAACAATGAGGTATCATCTCACCTCAGCAATAATAATGACATTCAACAAGTCAGAAAATAACAAATGCTGGCAAGGTTGTGGAGAGATTGGAACTCTTGTGCACTGCTGATGGGATTGTAAAATGGTACAATCATTGTGGCAAATGATATGACGGTTCCTTAAAAAACTGAAAATAGAAGTACCATTTGACCCAGCAATTCCATAACTAGGAATATATCTTAAACAGGTGAGAGATAGTGTAGGAACAGACATATGTATGCCTGTGTTCATCGCAGCACAATTCACCATAGCAAAGAGATGGAAACAACCTAAATGCCCATCAACAGATGAGTGAATAACCAAATTATGGTACATGCACACAATGGAATACTATGCTACCTTAAAGAACAATGAGGGATACATGAATCTTCTCACAATGTGGATGAACCTGGAGGACATTATGCTGAGTGAAATAAGTCAATCGCAGAAAGACAAGTACTTTATGAGTCCATTACTGTAAAAAGCCAAAGAAAGATTTGCTTGGGAATGGGAACTCACTCTGTAGGTTACCTGAATGGGGAGGGAAGAGAAGGGATTAATTTGGGGCTAGATGCGGCCCACACGCTGACATGGGTAAGGGAAGGGATATATGGAAAGGGTCTGTGACACCATGATAACATTAGGAAATCAGAGGACAACGAATTGTACACATAAGGAATAGACACCAGATGCTAGTACCAACCAATGTGTCCACAATACTGCATTACCATTAACACCAAACACCAGGCTACAGATAAACACATAAACACCTGAGATGATCAGATGGGGGTCAGTGAACAGAAGTATACTCTAGACCAAGGATAGATTCAGCACAGGCTAACCTTGCACAGACACCACTGATACAAAATACCTGCAATCCTTACAGAAACAATAGAAGATAGACACAGAGTAATCCTTCACAGACACCCAGACACTATGGGAGAGAGATCCAATAGATCTACCATCTCAGGACCATAGTACTGGGGGACACCAGACTCAATTGGCACAATAAGATCCACATCCTACATTGGTGAGTAGTGACTGGGGTCTTAAAAGCTTTCAAGCAGCCATCTAAGATACAGCTAATGGTCTCTTAGTGTCAGAAGTGAAAAAGAATGCAAAAAAACAAGGACATTTGGAAGCAATCAGCCCTAGGACATGATGGCCTTCGAGACCAGAAGAACTAGATGATTCCTGGATACCAATGCCAACCACTCAGGAAAAGATCAAATCTGGAGATCCTGGATAGAGTGGCAGGAAAAACATGGAACAAAATCCAAAAACTCAATAATGACCAGAATTACTGGTCATATAGAGTCTGATGAGACCCCCAATACTATGGCCTGGAGTATATTCTGTGCCTGGAATATAACTCACTCCCAGGGGCTGGCTCTCAGCCCAATAGTTAACAAGAGGTACACACAGACCACTCAACCCAGGATGGCGCACCCACATACTCTATGGTAGTATATACCTTAGAGCAATAGACCACGGGGCACCAGAGTATCAACATTCAAATTGAGGAAATGCAGGACAAACAGTAGTGCATAACTATGAAGGGCACAGGGGGAGGGTTGCTGGGCAGGGAGGGGAGGAGACTAGATTAGGGTTGGACATGGTAAATGGGGAGTGAAACTAAATATGCACGTAACATTGAATGTAAAACAAGCTCTTAAAAAAAAAAAAAAAAAAAGACTATAATCCTTAGCCCCCAGCTTAGTGACTCAAGATATTTGATCATGGCTAAGAAGTTTTAATAACTTTGCCCTGTTTGTACTACTATGTACATGGATATATTTGCAGCATATACAAGTACATGTATAGAAATATCCTTCACCCAATCTATACATAAACTCCTGAGTATACTCCCATATACTATCCCACATCTGTTCATCTTGCATACCTACCTATGTATCTATTAATAAATTATTGTTTGTTATTTAGGAGTTCTGGTGGTGTAGTGCCTAAGGCATTTGATTGCTAATCAGAAGGTTGGCAGTTCAAACCCACCAGCCACTCCTCAGAAGGAAGATTGGGCAATTTACTTCCATAGTGATACTGCCTCAGAAACCCAAGGAGGAGTCTCTCAGTTGGATCCGACTGGATGGCAGCAAGTTGAGTTATTTGTTTATTACTATTATTGCAAGATTGTATTTTCTATTGTTGCCTTTTATTCTTGTGTACCTCCCAGTGTCTTCCTTCCCCTTGGTCATATTATGCTGACCTCTCCCTTATTGTGTATTTCTTTCTTCTTCACCCAAGTTAATATGTGTCTTCTCTCTGGTTAGTGATTTCCCGCCCCCCCCATCCCTGGGAACCATCAAAAAATATTTGTTTCTGTGTGTAAATCTTTTCTTGATTCTTTATAGTAGTGGTCTCATGCAATATTTGTCCTTTTGTGATTGACTTTTTTCACTCAGCTTAATGTCTTCCAGGTTCATCCATGTTAGCACATATTTCATGGATTCATTGCTATTCTTTAAATTTGTGTAGTATTCCATTGTGTTTATGTACCATTGTTTATTTATCCATTCGTCTATGATTGGGCACATAAGTTGTTCTTTTTTTTTGTTATTGTGGATAGTGATGCAAAGAACATGAGCGTTTTTTTCCTGGCACAGTTGTTATTTCTCTAGGATATATAGCTAATAATGGTATTGCTGAATCATATGATATCTCTTTTTTTAACTTTTTAAGGATCACCATATCATTTTCCAAAGTAGTTTTACCATTTTGCACTCCTACCAGTAGTGTACGGGATTTTCAATCTCTACACGCTTTCAACAGCATTTGTTTTCTATTTTGTTTTTGGTGTTGTTCATTGATATTATTACCAGGATGAGATGATATCTGCTTGATATTTTGATGTGCATCTCTCTAATAGCTAATAATCACAAACATTTCTTCATATATTTATTAGCTGCTTGGATGTCTTCTTTAGTGAAGTGTCTGTTCATGTCCTTTGCCCATTTCTTAATTGGATTGTTTGTCTTTCTGTTGAGGTGTTGAAGTTTTCAATAAATTTTAGAAATTAGTCCCTTGTCAGATATGCTATTGCCAAAACTTTTTCTCTGTCAATTCTATTTTCACTCTTTTGGAGAAGTCTTTTGATAAGCATATGTGTTTAATTTTTAGAAAGTCCCATTTACCTGGCTCATATTCTGCTGTTCGTATATTTTTAGTTATTTTTGGAGCTCTGGTAGCATAGTGCCTAAGGCACTTGACTGCTAACCAAAAGGCTGGCGGTTCAAACCCACCAGCCACTCCCTGGAAGGAAGGTTGGGCAATCCTACTTCCGTAGTGATACTGCCTCGGAAACCCAAGGAGGGGTCGCTATGAGTTGGGGCCGACTCAACAGCACATAACAACAACAACAACAAGCTTTGTCCCAATGAACTTTAGTTTTAGGTTTTGTATTTATATCATTGATCATTTTGAGTTAATTTTTATGTATGGTGTGAGGTATAGGTCCTGTTTTATTTTTCTACAGATAAGCATTCAATTTCATCAGAATCATTTGTTAGAGACTGCTTCATCCCCATTTAATGGGCTTTGGCCCTTTGTCAAAGATCAGCTGTGCATATGTGCATGGATTTACATTTGGTTTCTCAATTCTGCACCATGTGTCTATATTTCTGCATTAAACCAGTACTTTTGACTACTGTGGCTGTATAGTAGGTTCTGAGATCAGGTAGTGAGAGGCCTCCTACTTTACTCTTCTTCTTTAATAATGTTTTACTTACCTGGGGCCTCTTTCCATTCCATATAAACTTGGTGACTAGTTTTTCCATCTCATTACAGAATTCTGTTTGATTATGGATTGAAATTGCATTATATCTATAGATTGGCATTTTCACAGAATATTCCTGCCATGAGCATGGTATGTTTTCCCATTTAGGTAGATATCTTTGGTTTCTTGCAGTAGGTGTTTTGTAGTTCTCTTTGTATAGGTCTTCTACCTTCCTGGTTATATTTATTCCTATGTATTTTTTCTATGTAACTGGTTTTGTTTCATGTTTTCCTTTTCAAAGTTCTTTTTGTTGGTGTAGAGAAATCCAACTTATTTTTGTATGTTGATCTTGTATTGTGCCACTTTGCTCAATCCCTTTATTAATTCTATTACCTTTCTTGTGGAATCTTTGGAATTTTCTACATACAGTATCACATCATCTGCAAATAAAGGTAGTTTTACTTCTTTCTTACAAATTTGAATGTCCTTTATTTCCTTTACATGCTATAGTGCTCTAGCTAGAACTTCCAGTACAATGTTGATTTAGAGTGGTGATAAAGGACATCTTTGTCTGGTTCGCATTCTTAAGCAGAATCCTTTCAGTGTCTTTCTGTTGAAGATAATCTTGGCTGTTTTGTGTAAATGCCCTTTATTACATTCAGATATTTCTCTTCTATTCCCATTTTGCCTAGAGCTTTTTTTTTTTTAAATCAGGAATGGTGTTGGGCTTTCTCAAATAGCTTTTCTGTATGGATTAAGATAATCATGTTAGTCTTTCTTTTGTTTTATTTATGTCATGGATTACATTGATTGACGTCCTATGATCTAATGTTGAACCATCCTTGAATGCCTAGTATGAATCCCACTGGGTCATGATGTATCATATTTTGGATATACTATTGAATTATATTGGCTACAATTTTGTTGAGAATTTTTGTGTCTATATTCCTGAAGGATATTGGTCTTTAATTTTCTTTTTTGTTGTTGTTGTCTTTGCTTGGCTTTGGCTTCAGGGTTACACTGGCTTCATAGAATGAGCTTGGAATTATTCTTGCCTTCTCTATGCTGTGAAATAGTTTGAATACTATTAGTGTGAGTTCTTTGAATGTTCAGTAGAATTCTCTAAGGTAGCGTCTAGGTCAGGGCTTTTTTCAACTAGAATTTTTCTTTTTAAATCTTTAAATTACTTCTTCAATCTCTTCGTTATAGGTCTGTTCAGCTTTTCTACTTCAGTTTGTGTTTGTTTAGTAAGGTAGTGTGTTTCTAGAAATTTGTCCATTTCCTTTACATTTCCAAATATATTGAAATACAATTCCTCCTAGTATTCTGTATGATCCTTCATATTTTAATTGTTTCTGTTGTAATGGCACTCATCTCATTTTTTATTTGGATTTTTGCTAATTCTGCTTTTCTTTTGTTGATTTGACCAATGGTTTCTCAATTTTATTCATCCTTTCAAAGAAGCAACTTCTGGCTTTGTTGACTCTATTGTTTTTCTATTCTCTGTTTCATTTATTTATGTTCTCATCTTTATTTCACTTCTTTGGTGACTGTGGGCTTGTTTTGCTGATCTACTTCTAGTTGATCAAGCTGTAGGGTTAATGTTTTGATTTTGGCCTTTTCTTCTTCTTTTTTTTTTTGTATGTGTTATAAATTGACCTCTGAATACTTCTGCTGTGTCCCAAAAGTTTTGGTATGTTGTGTTTTCATTGTCTCACTCTAGGAACTTTTTAATTTCATCTTTAATTTCTTCTATTATCCAGAGGATTTTAAGCCAGGTGTTACTCAGTTCCACATATTTGACTTTTTTTTCCTTGCTCTTCATGTCAATGATTTTTACATTTATAGCATTGTGATCAGAGAAAATGCTTTGTATTATTTAAATCTTTTAGATTTTATTGAGGCTTGCTTTGTGGCATAAAATATAGTCTATTCTGGATAGTGATCTATGTGCATTGGAAAAAAAATATACTTTGGTGCTGTTGGGTGGAATTTTCTGAATATGTCAATGAGACTGAGTTGGTTGCTTGTGAAATTAAGATCTTCTGTATCTTTGTTGACTTTCTTTCTAGCTGTTAGGTCCTTCACTGAAAGTGATGTGTTAATATTTCCTAATATTATTATGTTGTTATGTGCCGTTAAGTCAGACCCAACTCATAGTGACCACTCCTTGGGTTTCTGAGGTGGTATTATTATGGAAGTAGATTGCTCAACCTTCCTTATGAGGAGTGGCTGCTGGGTTTGGACCGCCAGCCTTCTGGTTAGCAGTCAAGTGTCTTAGGCATTATGCTACCAGAGCTCCCTAACATTATTATGGAATTGTCTATTTCCCTTTTTAGTGCTGTTTTTTTTTTTTCCCTCAAGTATTTTGGGGCATATATATTTATTATGGTAATGTCCTCTTGGTGAATTGACCCGTTAATCATTAGATACTGCCCTTCCTTATCTTTTAGGGTAATTTTTGCCTTAAAGTCTATTTTATCCAAGATTAATATTGCCATTTCTGCTCTTTTTTGTTTATTGTTTGCTATATATATATATATATTTCCCATCCTTTGAGATTTAGTTTTTTTATATTTTTGTGTCTAAGGTATGTTTCTTATAGATAGTGTATTGATGAGCCATGTTTTTAATCCATTCTTCCACTTTCTGTCTCTTTACCAGTGCATTTAAACCATTTACCTTCAGTATGAGTAATGATAACTATGAATTTACTGCTCTTATTTTATCATGCTTTTTTGTGTGTGGCATTGTCTGTTTCTTTTTATGCTTAATTTTCTGTGCTGAGTTCTCTTTACATATTTGCTTTTCCTTTCTTTTATTATTGTTGATTTTATGTTTACTGAGTCTTTATATTTTTTTTGGGGGGGGTGGTTAAAGAGAAGTTTTATT
>NW_006921594.1:26675582-26683645 GCF_000298275.1 Orycteropus afer afer
GGGGGGAGGGCTTTATATAGTTGCATAGTGAACCTGAGTTGGGGCAGAGGGAAAAAGGCAGGAACCAATCAGGTGAAAGCACCTCATTAGCTTAGGTGTTAAGGGAGGGGGAGGACCTATGCTGGTTCAAAATAAGGCAGGGCCCAATCAGGTGGAAGCTGCATCCGGGTTTGCCTGTTTGTAGCTTCTTCCTGTTCAATCTTTTACCCGCTTGACTGGTGCCACACTCCTGCCTGACATTCTGGCCATTTTGGTGATAAAAGGGCGATGTTATCTTTCTGGCTACTTCCTGCTGGACAGGGTGGGAGTAGGGTTATAGGCCAGAGTCAGTGGGGATCGGGTCAGTTGGTAGGTGAGTGTACAGGTGTAGGAGTAACTGGTTGACAGTTATTTTGGACATTTCTTTGAGTCAGTTTTGGAGGAATCCAAGGAGGCAAGGAGCAAAAAGAAAAAAAAAGACTTATTAGTACAAGAGGTCCTATAAGGGGTAGTAACCAGGCTGTTAATGGTGATCAGAACCATTCAAATGGTGAGGTTCTTGTTTGGTGTCTATTAGGTAATTCTTCAGTCAGTCGAGTCAGTGTATTGATGTTTTGTTCCACTAGACCGGATTCATTGATGTAATAGCACATTCTTCTTTAAGAAAGAGGCAGGTTCCACCTGTTTTAACCATTAACAGGTCCAAGGCTCTTTGATTCTGTAAAATAACTTGGGCCAGAGAGGTTAGCTGTCATTGGAGAGAAACTAAAGAATCTGCAGTGGTTTCTAGAGTTATTTCTAATTGGTTTTGGAAATCTTGAGCTGACATTATGCTGTGACCCAATGCCCCTCCTGCTAGTCCAGTTGCAGTGAAGGCAGAAGCTAGGCTGAGGCCTACTATGACAGGTAAAAAGGCAACTCGTTTGGTTCTTGGTTTTGGTAATAGCTAGGAGAGTTCAGATTCTCTGTATACTGTAAGTTGGGGAACTATTGTTACTGGAAAACAAGGGCTTGAGGTGGTGTTATTTATACATTTAAGTAAGGTTCCATTGCACCAAAAGTACATTCTGGGTGCTGAGGTGGTTTGGGAGCTGATAGATACATTTTGTGAGCAGAGAGTTTGTTCTGAAAATACAAGTATGATATTGTTGCTAAGCAAACAGATCTGGGAGGGCCGTGTATGATTGACAGTGTCAGGTTCCCAAAGGGGTACCTGTAATGAAGGAGTAATGCAGGATGGGTTAGGTGTGGATGTCGGTGCTGGTTGGGTGGAATTAATTAGTACAGCTGCAAGTAAGGTCGTTGAAGTGAAGCACAAAGGCAACAGTATGAAATATTGGGTAAGGCGTGGGAATAATTGAGGAAGGATAGAGTGTGTTGAATGATCTATATCCAGGAAGAAACTGGAACCTTTCAGGGTGTGTCTAGGAGTTGTTCCTTGTAGGGTCTGTTCTGCCTGGGAGATACTAGTGGAGGCATGTATGGAGGTGTTGAGGGTCGGAACTCATTTCCGTGCTATATAGATGGTTCCTGAAGGTAGAGAGTTGGAACTTGAAGTATACAGTTTGTCCTCGACCCTTGACACCCATCTGGTGTCCCAAGGGTCACGAATGCGGAGATACAGGTCACTGTCTTTACTAAACAAAGTTCCAGACCCATGTCCCTCCCTCTTAAATATCCAGACAGGCACCTTCAAAGGCATCATGTCTCCTACATGACCAGTAATAGCATCCACCATAGGTGGAAGGGAGATATTTACAACCTGCAGAGGACTGGTCGTATGTAAAACAGGCATAGGGGAACCAATTAGAAGATATTGATTTGGGAGTAACGGGTATTGTGATTTCTGTCTGATAAAAAGTTGGATCAAGTGGAATGGTAAAGAAGGCATCTATCTGTAAGATCTAGTACAGAGAAGTAAGTAGTAGATGGTGGGATGCGAGAAAATAGTGTATAAGGGTTAGGAACAACAGGGTATAGAGGTATTACAGCTTCATTTAATAAGGCGCAAATCTTGCACTAAATGGTTTGAGCCATCAGATTTCTTTACTGGTAGAATGGGAGTATTATAAGATGAATGTGTAGGAATTAAAAGACCTTTAGATAAGAGGCATTGAATAAGAGTTTTCAGTCCTTGCCTGTGTGTCAGGGAGATGGGAAATTGGGGTCTAGAGAGAAAATGTGAAGGGACTTTTAAATTAATAATAACAGGTGAATGGTGGGTAGCAATAGTAGGAGTAGAAATGTCCCACACAATGGGATCCACTAAATCAGGAGGTAAAGGAGGGTTCAGTGTGGAGGGTGGAGTAGAGATTAATGGTAGTAGAAGTAGTGCTGAGGGGTCCTACGCCCAGTGTCAGGTGACCCCTAAATTAAAAAGAACTTCTCTTCTTAAAAGTGGGATGGGGCAGGTAGGCATTACTAGAAAAGTGTAGGTAATAATTCTGTTTATGAGGCATGTGACAGGACCTGTTACCTGGGGTTTGGAGCGGTATCCGTCATTTCCCATCACTGAGACTGGGGAGGGGTATGAATATCCCGGGAAGGAAGGTAAGACAGAATAGGTAGCTCCCGTATTGACCAAGAGGGATGTCAACTTACCCGCTACCTTGAGTGTTACCTTGGGCTCGGCGAGAGTGCGAGTCAGGGCTCCTTCAGTTTTCAGCTGCCACACCCAGACCAGTAAACGGCAGGTCAGGGATTGGAGGGACTGGCTCTCAGTGTCTTGGCACCAAGGGACAGTCACTCTTCCAATGTCCCATTTGACCTCATGCAGGACAAGGTCTGGAAGGTTGTCGTGGGTGTGGGCAATGTTTGGCCCAGTGGCCTTCCTCTCTGCATTTGAAGCAGGCTCCAGTTGGTAGGTTGTTTCTGGCTGGTTGAGTAGGTGCCTGCCTCAGGGCTGCCACTAAGGCTTGGGCTTGCAAATTGGCCTTCTGGCGAGTGCGGGATTCCCTATCTGCCTCAGCCCATTCCTCCCGAGTGTTAAAACTTTAAAGGCCATATTCACCAGGTCTCGGATGGGAGTCTGGGGGCCCTCTTCTGCCTTTTTCAGTTTCTTTCTAATATCAGGAGCAGATTGGGTGATAAAGTGAGTAATTAAAACAGTAGCTCCTGCCGGGGAAGTTGGGTCTAAGCCAGTATATTGTGTAAGGGCCTCAGTAAAGAGATTAAGAAAAGCTGCTGGGTTTTTGTTAGAGAGTTGAATAATCTGTCGCAGTTTATCAAAATTAACAGCTTTATGTGAAATAGATTGCAAGCCCGCTAGGAGGCACTGGAGCATTTTGTCCCTGCGAGTGTGGCCATTCTGCCCAGATTGGGTGTCTAGTTGGTATTCCCATCTGGGGTCCTGCCCAGGAATGGCTTCTCGACCCACTGGCATGGTGTTATTGTTGTTGTTGTTATGTGCTATCGAGTCGGACCTGACTCATACGCAACCCCTCCTTGGGTTTCCAAGGCAGTATCGCTATGGAAGTAGATTGCCCCATCTTCCTTCTGAGGAGTGGCTGGTGGTTAGCCACCAGCCTTCTGGTTAGCAGTCAAGTGCCTTAGGCACTACACTACCAAAGCTCCCTCCACTGGCATGGTAGGGACAGTTAAATGGGTTTGGTTGGCATGCTCCCGAGCAGCCCCAAGAACCTGCTCCCTTTCCTCAGAGTTTAAAGTGGAAGAGAGGATGACATAAATGTCATGCCAGGTTAGGTCATATGCGTGACAGAGGTAATGAAATTCCTTAATGTAGGTGGTGGGATTGTGAGAAAGGGAACCCAGATGTTTTTCAATCTGAATTAAGTTGGTGAGGGAGAAAGGAATATGGAGACAGACAACACCTTCAAAGTCAGCTACTTCAAATAAGGGACAGAGAAGGGGCTGTTGAGAATGGGTGTGGCTGCTCACTGGGAAGGGTAAAAAAGGACTCTGGGGAAGTAGTGTGTGGAGATGTGAGTGAAGAGGAAGGTGGGGGTGATGGAGAGGGTGCAGTGGGGTTATCAGGAGGTGGAGATGAAAGTGCCTGTCCTGAACAAGGGGGTGGTCTATGAGGTGGGGATGAAAGAGATTCAGGTGGGTCAGAAAAAGAGGAGGTTGGGTGCTCTGGTGGATAGGTCTCATAAAAGATTCTTAACCTAGATGGACTGAGGCTAACACCATAATCTTTAAATCCCTTTGGAAAATTTTTTATCATATATTCTAACACAGTGGATTTACTGGGGATACCGCCCATAGTGACAGTGGTGCACACAAAATAAAAGACAAGTCCCGAGGACCTCTCTGATGTCTGGTCATTGGCCTTTCTTACAAAGGTTTCAGTGGGTCTTTGGCTAAGGTGTCTCCATATAAACCCCGGAGCGGAGGGCTAAGCCACACCGTTATGCCAATCTGACCTCACACGGAAGGCAACTTCAGGCCCATTCAAATTCCGTGACTTTTCATCTTGGAACTTCACATATATCATTCACACTAAACAGTCACACAGACAGACACCAACCCCAACGAAACCAAATGTGAACTCTCTACTAGAGTTGCTAGAAAGACTTGAACACTCTACCCTACTTAACCTGGCCAAAGGGGACTCTAACCCCAGAGACTCCAGGCTAGGAGAATTGAGAGGAGTTGAGGAGTCTAGAGGGGGTTTGAATAGGAGTTTCGTGAGTTAGGAGAATTTGGGTGGTATTGCAAGTAAAGTAGAGAAAGAGAGAGAAAGAGAGAGAGAGAGATGGGAGCGCAGGTAAAAGAAAGCTTGGATGTAGGGAACCTCCGGCCATTTGCCTGTGCGGCGGCAGAAATTATCAAGATCAGTGAGGATATTAAAATTGAAAGTTCCTTGCTCAGGCCACCAAGAATTATTATCCAGTGGGTATTCAGGCCAAGCTGTAGTGCAATAGAAAATTAGATGTTTGGAACATAAGTCCTGAGCCAGCCCCAAGGCGTGAAGATTGAGTAGGAGACACCCCAGAGGAGTAGTTGGATCTGGTTTGGAATTCTGGTTACCCATGATCCCTTAAGTCCCAATGGAAAGATTCTGTCAAAGGAACAGCATCCCAGCTGCTTTGCCAGAATCCCAGAAATGGAGACTAGAAGAAAACAGTTGACGTCTCCGCTGTAGTCTTCAGTCTGGAATGGCTATGCCATGGAAAGACAGGGAACCCAAGGCGTCCCTAGGATGCCTCTGTCTTTGGAACAGGAGAGTCTCTGACGTGGTGCCAGTGATTTCCGGAATGAAAGGGACAGAGACTCTGGAATAGGAACTGGGACTTGGGATCTAGGTGCCCAAGATTGGGAAATGAGTCAAAATGGGAAACTCACTGGTGTTGGATGATGGCGGCTGAAGGTTCCTGGTCCGTGAAAAGGAAGAGGAAAGGGAGAGGTGGGGTGCAACACTCCGTGTCAGCAGAGATTACTTGCACCACACTTCCCCCCACCCCCAGGTTTCGGCACCAGATGTAAGGTCGCGGCAAGGAGAAGAAAACACACAAAAGTGGGGTTAAAGAGAAGTTTTTATTCTGCGCTCTCGGGCAAGGTTTACAGGTCCCTGAGAGGGACTCAGGTGAACTTCACAGGTGCCTGAGAGGGGCCCGAGAAGCCGCAAGTGTTTATGTTTTTCTTTTTTATTTTGATAAGCATATTTGTTAACTTTCTTTGTAGTTATCTTGAAATTTGTCATTATCCTCCTAATTTTAAAGCAGTATTTTATTTCTTGATATAGTTTTGACTTCCTTTTAATCCGAAAGATCTGTAAGTACAGCATTTATTCTGCCTTTTTTGATATTGTTGTCACTTATGTATTGACATCTCTGGTTTCCTATTCTCAGTCTTTTAGATTTTTTTTTTTTTTTTTTTGATAATTCTGTACTGTGTCCTAATCACAGGTTGCCTGATGTTGTGGATTCTCCATCAGAAGGACTTTTTTTTTTTAATATTTCCTGTAAGGTTGTTGTTGTTGTTTGCCGTCGAGTCGGCCCCGACTCCTAGCGACCCCTCCTTGGGTTTCCGAGGCAGTATCACTACGGAAGTAGGATTGCCCAACCTTCCTTCCGAGGAGTGGCTGGTAAACAGTCAAGTGCCTTAGGCACTATGCTATCAGAGCTCCCTCCTGTAAGGTAGGTCTGATTTTTACAAATTCTCTTGATTTCTATTTATCTGGAATTGTCCAATTATTGTCATAGTATTTGAGAAACAATTTTTCTGGATATATAATTCTTGTTTGACATTTTTTTTTCTTTCAAGGTTTTATTTATGTTGTCCCATTGCACTCTTGCTTCCATGGTTTCTGCCAAGTAATCAGAGCTTAGTCATATTGATTCCCTTTTGTAGGTGACTTTTTGTTTTTCTTAAAATGCTCTCCAGTAATATATCAGACAGTGTTTCACTGATATTCATAAGGTTTTCACTGGCCAATTCTTTGGGAAGTGGATGACCCCTTCCTTCTTATGAGTCTGTCTTAGTCTTAGATATTTATGTGCAATATCACTCTCAAGTAAAATCTTGCCAAAGATAATTCAAAAATGGTTGTAGTAGTATATTGACAGGGAACTTCCAGAAATTCAAGCTGGATTCAGAAAAGGACATAGAACAAGAGATATTATTGGTGATGTCAGATTGATCTTGGGTGAAGCAGAAAATACCAGAAAGATGTTTACTTGTGTTTCATTGTCTATCCAAAAGTGTGTGGATAATAACAAATGATGGATAGCATTGAGAAAAATGGGAATTCCAGAGTACTTAATTGTGCTCATGAGGAACCTGTACATAGACCAGGAGGCTGTCTTTCATACAGAACAAGGAGTCACTACATGGTTTAAAATCAGGAAGGGAGTGCATCAGAGTTGTATCCTTTCACCATATGTATTCAATGTGCATGCTAAGCAAATAAACTGAGAAGTTGGACTATATGAAGAGGAATGTGGCATTAGGATTGGAGGAAGACTCATTAACAACCTGTGACAAGCAGATGACACAATTTTCCTTGCTGAAAGTGGTGATGACTTGAAGTACTTACTGATGGGGATTAAAGACTATAGTGCTCAGTATGGATTACACCTCAACATAAAGAAAAGAAAAATCCCCACAACTGGACCAATAAGCCACATCATAATAAATGGAGAAAAGATTGAAGTTGTCAAAGATTTTGTATTACTTAGTTCTACAATCAACACCAATGGAAGCAGCAGTCAAGAAATCAGACGCTGTATTGACAAATTTCCTGCAAAAGAGCTCTTTAAAGTGCTGAAGAGTAAAGATGTCTCTTTGAAGACTAAGGTGCACTTAACTCAAGCCATAGTATTTAAAATTGCCTCATATGCATGTGAAAACTTTACAATGAATAAGGAAGACTGAAGAAAAGTTGATGCTTTTGAGTTGTGGTGTTGGGGAAGAATACTGAAAATTACCGTGGATTGCTAGAAGAACTAACAATTCTATCCTGAAAGAAGTGCAGGTGGAATGCTCCTTGAAGCAAGAATGGCCAGACTTCATCTCACCTACTTTGGTCATGTTGTCAGAAGGGACATTCCTGGGAGAAGTATATCATGCTTTGTAAAGTGGAGGCTCAGAGTAAAAAGAGAAGGCCCTTAAGAAAATGGACTGACACAGCGGCTGCAATAATGGACTCAGATATAGTAAGGATTGTGAGGCTGGTGCAGGACTGGGCAGTGTTTTGTTCTGTTGTACAGAGGGTCGATCTGAGTTGGGACCAATATGATGGCACCTAACAACAACAATATGCTTTCAGGATTCTTTCTAAGGCTTTGGTTTTGGTGAGTTTGATTATGATATGTTATGGTGACTTTCTTTTGGTGTCTATTCTGTAAGGAAATCATTGATATTCTCAGATGAATATCTTCTCATCTTTCATGATATCAGGGAGGTTTTCTTCTGCTAGCAATCTTTGACCATCTCTTTGTGACAACATATATATATATGCTGTTGTTGTTGTTATGTGCTGTGGAGTCAGACCCAACCCATAGCGACCCCTCCTTGGGTTTCCCAGGCAGTATCACTATGGAAGTAGATTGCCCCATCTTCCTTCCAAGGAGTGGCTGGTGGGTTTGAACCGCCAGCCTTCTGGTTAGCAGTCAAGTGTCTTA
>NW_006921594.1:26684030-26686933 GCF_000298275.1 Orycteropus afer afer
TGAGTCAGGTGTGACTCGACGGTACACAACAATTATCTTTTTATTTTGTCTTTTTTTTTTTTCTTTTGCTTTGTCTGTGTTTTTATTGGCTTTGTCTTGTTTTCTTTCATCTTTCTCACTCTCTTGGAGAACCCTATATGTTAATCTTTTGAAATTCTTATCAACTAGTTTTATTTCTATTTCTTCCTCAGGTGGGTTTTCTGTCTCTTTATTTTGGTCACTTTCTGGGGTCATTTTGTCATACTTCTTTATGTGATTTGATATTGTATGTTGCCTTTGAGGCATTAAAACCAAAACCAAACCAAACTCACTGCCATTGAGTTGGATCCAATTCATAGCAACCCCTCCTTGGGTTTCTAAGATGGTATCCCTATGGAAGTAGATTGCCCAACTTTCCTTCTAAGAAGTGGCCCATGGGTTTGAATCACCAGCCTTCTGGTTAGCAGTCAAATGCCTTAGGCAGTTCACCACCAGAGCGCCCCCTGAGGCATTAAAGTGGTATTATATTTATTTATTTATTGTATGTTTGGTTGCTGCATCCTGATTTTTTTGTTTTGTTTTGTTTTGATATGGCTGAGAAGGTACAGCACACTACTCTGGTCACGAGTCTGGTCATAGTTGAGCTCTCATCACTTGTCCCCAATTGGGTGGGAAAGTGTCTGAGCATCTATTTGCTGGTCTCATGGGGTGGCTGAGGTTGCAGCTGGCACTGCTGATGAGGTGATGTGTCTGTCCAGCCAATCAACTGGGGTGAGTGCAGGGAGTCTTCTTAGGTGCTGAGTTGGATGTTGTATGTGTGCACAGATGGTTGTTGTTTGGTCAGGGTGAGGGTGCCTAGGTTCTTGGTCACTGAGGGAGTGGTATGAAAACTTTCAATGATGGTGCCAGGTGGGCAGACCATGTAGGAGAGGTTGGATTGGCCACAAGTTTCTTGTTGCAAGTGGTGGGGCAATGCCAAGGGTGACATAGAGGATATGTTACCAGTCCATGGGTGTCTGCTAGGAGCATGTGCTCCTCTCTGTTAGAATGTGATGTGTGTCAGGGTAAGCTGCCAGTCCTTGGGTCCCCAGCAAAAGTGGCTAGTGAGAGTAGGAGGTGTCATTAATCTGTGGACCCTTGATGTGGGTGGCTGGGCACAGGAGTGAGTGCCTCTGGTTTTCAGACTCCTGGAATCAGTGATTCTGTGTAGTACCACCACCAGTGTATGGGCCCCTTGACCAAGTAGGTGGAGGTAAGAGTAGGGGTCAATCCTGAGGCCCACAGTGCAGTTTGCTGGGCAGAAAAGTGGACATCACCATTTTGCAGGCCCCAGCTCAGGTGGCTAAGCTTAGGAATTGCTGCTGCTGGTCTTTCAGCCTCTGATGTGATTAAGTGGGCTGAACAGAGGTCCAACTGGACCATGGGCTCCCAATGTGGGTGTATTAGTAGGAGAGGGGACACTGTTTGTCGATGGGTCCCCAGTGCAGGTGACTGGAGGAGAATAAGTGCCACTAGAACTCGAACTCCTAATGTGATTGAGTGGATGGAAGAGGGGATGATACCATTCCAAGGGCTTCAAATGTGGGTAGTCATGTGGAGAGTCCCTGGTGTGAGTGGCTCAACCAAAAGGTGGATGTCAGTCTGTGGATCCCTGGCTATGAGGGCATGGTGGTGGTGGGTGCTGCTGGAATGTTATTGTGTATAAAGGAGAATGTATAAGAGGTATAAGGCACCACAGGCTTGCAGGTCTTTGGTGTAGGGGTTTCAGGGGGTGTGGTGGGTGAGGTGAGTGCACTTAACTTTTACAGGGCAGGAAGCACTCCCACTTGCCTCTGGATGTGGTTGTAGTCACTCCTGCTTGACTGTACCAGATAATGGTGGCTTCAGCCAGGATTGCTTCTTGATTTGTTTCAATATGGCTGTGCTGTGCAGGTTCATCTAGTAGAGTGTCGGGGATTTGTAGTTCCCCATGTGTGCTGTTTTTGCCCAGTTTCTCCTTCCACTTTTCACTTGGTCTGATTCTTCAGCCTTGCCTCTGATATTCAGGATTCTAAAATTGTCATCTATATCTGAGTCTTATCTAAATAAGGTGTTTGCTGTATGAGGGATGTTATGAGGAGTCTGACTATGTTACCATCTTGAACTATCAGTACAATAACTTTTAACAACATATCAAATGTTCCATAATCAATACTTTGTATTAAATATTTAATATAAAGTAATATAAAGAAACTTGACCCTATTACCAGGATATTAAACAATCCAATTTTTTTCATAGTTTCACTATTTCCTTTTCTCTAATTTGGACTGTCAAGTATATATTGCCATTTGTCTTAACAAATCTATTAAACTTTGGGTAATGATAAAGGAAAATTACCAATATAACCATAGAGGGTTTCTCATGAGAGAAGCAAAAGTTAAGGTGGCAGAGTTTCAAATGTAATTTTATTGACTTCAATTTTGGTTTCCAGATTTTCATTGCAGCAAGAACAGATATTCCACAGAAAAAAAGACTGGCAGAATTTGTTAATTTATATCCTTATAATTTGAAGACTATCTACATATCCAATATTGGTCCTCAATCTTTTTGATGGTACCTATAATAACTTTGTGTTTCCATTTTTAGAATAATCAAATAAAAATTAAAGTTTCTTTCTTTTATCTTCCCAATATATTATTTGTTCAACAAGCATTTATTATTATTATACATTAGTCACCACACTGAACACTAAACATATAAAAGTTAAAAAACTGAATCTCTATTGTCAAATGGAGCTCTGGTAGCATAGTGCCTAAGGCACTTGACTGCTAACCAGAAGGCTGGCGGTTCAAACCCACCAGCCCTCCTCAGAAGGAAGGTTGGGCAATCCTACTTCTGTAGTGATACTGCCTCGGAAACCCAAGGAGGGGTTGCTATGAGTTGG
>NW_006921594.1:26691813-26697418 GCF_000298275.1 Orycteropus afer afer
AAAAACTCACATTCTCTTTAATAGGGAATACATATATTGAATGGATAATTATAAAAATACATATGGTCATCAATGGTAAAGATATGCTCAAAGTGAGGGTTTCTAAGATGTAGAGAATAACCAAAGACACAGGTATGAGTAATCCCAAGTCGCTAAAAGCAGTTTGGTATGATCTATTCTCTCAAAACTCCCACTGCCTTCAAATTGGATCCGACTCATAACTCATAATCCCTCCTTGGGTTTAGATGTAAGAAAATCACATTAAACAGCTTTATTGAGCTACAATTCACATATCCCATAATTCACTTTCTTCCAGTGTACTAGTCAATGGATTTTATTAAATAGCTCTGTAACTATCACCTGATAATCTAATTTTAGAACATTTTAAGAAATATTGTTTACAAAGATATTACAACACATAAATATTAAACATAAGTTATTTCCAATCTGGAAGAAATACTTTAGTTACTTGTAGAACTGACTGCCTCAGAGCTCTGTTATGAATTACTTTATTGTCTCAAAAACAATTACAAATGACATATAATTTGAAATGTATTCTCTTTAGGATTAATTCTGGCTGGATAGATAGTCTTCAAAGAAACATTTTTCCAGCTTCACTAACATTCAATATTATACCTCCCAATAGTGGAATAAAGTGAGGGAAAAAATAAAGAATAACACATTTCTTACAGGTCTATTATTTTTTATGAGAATTTACAATGAAATATCAAAATCATTTCAAATCTCAGAACATTCCTTACTCAACAATCAAAAAGTTACTTAAGATTAATTGAAGTATTTTATCTCAGCACATTTATTTTGAATTCTCTTTTGTAGCACATACTGGCATAATTTAGATGTCTATCTGTTAAATAACTTTCTCTCGTACTCTTTCTATATATATGTGTATATTATTGTTGTTTTTAGCACAAAGCAAATCACTTCTTGGTCTTGTGCCATCCTCACAATCATCGCTATGTTTGAGGCCATTTTTGCAGCCACTGTGTCAATCCATCTCATGGAGGGTCTTGCTCCTTTTTGCTGACGCTCTACCAAGCATGATGTCCTTGTCCAGGGACTGCTCCCTCCTGGTAACATGTACAAAGTACATGAGACATATTGCCATCATCCTTGCTTCTAAGGATTATTTGGGCTATTCTTCTTCAAAGACTGTTTTGTTGTTTTTCTGGAAGTACATGGTATATTCCATATTCTTTGCAAACACCAGAGTTCAGATACATTGATTTTCCTTTGGTCTTCTTTATTCATCATCTAGCTTTCACATATGTATGAGGGGATTGAAAATACCATGGTTTGGGTCAGGTGCACCTTAGTCCTCAAGGTGACGTATTTGCTTCTCCACACTTGAAAGCAGCCGTTTGCATCAGATGTACTGAATGCAATATGTTGTCTGATTTTCTGATGCTTCCATGCCCATTTATTGTGGACACACATAAAATGAAATCCTTGACAATTTTAATCTTTTCTCCATTTATCATGATATTGCTTACTGGTCCAATTATGAGGATTTCTGTTTTCTAGTGCAATCCATACTAAAGGCTGTAGTTGTTGATCTTCATCATGAAGTGCTTCAAGTCCTGTTCACTTTCAAGAAGTAAGATTGTATCATCTGCATTTTGCAGGTTGTTAATGAGTTTTCCTCCAACACTGAGGCTGCACTCTTCTTCATATAGTTCAGCTTCAAAGATTATTTGCTCTGTATATAGCTTCTTGTGGAAGGAAGATGGGGCAATCTACTTTCGTAAAGATTTAGCACCTTGGAAACTCAATGAAGGTTGCTATGGGTTGGACTCAACTCAGTGGCAGTGGGTTTGGCTTTTTTTTGTTCTTGTTGTTTTATACAGCTTCTCAGATTATTTGCATAGCACAGAGTCTCAAGCTGGATTCAAAAAAAGACATGGAATGAGATATATTATTGCTGATGTCAAATGCAGAGACTAACAGAAAGATGTTTACCTGTATTTTATTGAATACACAAAGGCATTTGGCTGTGTAGATCCTAACAAGTTAGGGGTAACATTGTGAAGAATGCGAATTCCAGAATACTTAATTGTGCTCATACACATAGACCAAGAGGTGGTCATTCAAACAGAAGAAGGAGATATTGCATGATTTTAAATCAGGAAACATATGTATCAGGGTTGTATTCTTTCACTATACCTATTTAGTCTCTCTCTGTCTCTCTCTATATATCCAGGTGGTGGAATAGTTAAAGCATTGGGCTGTTAACCAAAAGGTCCACAGTTCTAACCCCCCAGTCACTACACATGAGAAATATGTGGAAGTTTGCTTCTGTAAGACTTACAGCCCTGGAAACCCTATGGAACAGTTCTACTCTGCCCTATAGGGTAGCTATGAGTCACATTGACTCAATGGCAGTGGGTTGTTATATATTATTATTGTTGTTGGTTGTCATAGAGTTGATTGTAACTAATGGCAACCTCATGTATGCTGACTAGAACTACTCCATAGAGTTTTCAAAACTGTGATCTTTCAGATGTAGAACACCAGGCTTGTCTTCTGAGGTAACTTTGGGTGGGTTTGAGTTGCCAACCTTTCGGAAGGTAGTCAAGCATTTTACCATTTGCACCACCTAGGGAAAGCCCTAAAATATTTCAATTTATGTATTTATTTTGGTTCATCACTTGATCTGATATAATAAGTATTGTAAGTTCTCTGACATGAAACCCAAACCAAAACCAAACTCTCTGCCTTTGAGTCGGTTCTGACTCATAGCAACCACCTTTGGGTTTCCGAGACAGTAAATCTTTATGGAAGTAGATTGCCTAGTCTTCCTTCCATGGAGTGGCTGGTGGGTTTGAACTGCCAACCTTCTGGTTAGCAGTCAAATGCCTTAGGCATTATACCACCAGTTGTCCTACTCTGACATGAGGAGATAGATTTTAATTTTAACTGTCCAATATAAATTTGGAAAATTATAATTAGGTTACATAAAACCCAACACATTAACCTAAGTCTTACCTTTTATTTTGAGAATTAAAGTAGAGTATACAAATTTGCAGTACAAGAGAAATAGCTTTTACTTTAGTTGAAACAGGCCCCATTGATATAATTCAAGCATAAATATGTGAATTTGAAACCAAATTGTCTAGATTTGAATTGTCTTTTATATATCACTCTCATTAAATGCATCACATATAATTCAAGTCACATTTTGTTAAATGAGGAGATTGAGATATAGCTGTATCATTTGCATAGATTCAAATGATTCATCTAATGATTCATGAACATTCTACTACTGGCCTGTCAAAATTGGATTTTATAAGCCTTCTGTCGTCTAGCAGCTGGCTTGTCAGCAAGAATGAACTACAAAAAATTATACTATAAATGTGTTGATGTAATATACTTCATTCAAAAATTAACATTTAGAAATATGAAGAAACAAATCTTTTATGATTAAAAAACTGTAATTTAGGAATATATCACTATTATTATTGTTCTACTGAAAAAAAAAATCCTGAAATTTCTTTCCTATAAAACATATCAAACAATTAAATTTTTTTTGTATTAAAAATCAAAAGTATTTTAAAGTGGTCCAAAAGAATTACAGAAATAATAGAATATGGATTTTACAAGCAATCCTAGAATTTCTATATTCCAAAAGCACACTGGATTCTTTAATTTCATATGCATCTCATTGGAAATTATTCATTCTACCTCTGCCTGAATATCTTTAGTTGTGAGAAATTCTGACTCCTGATCTGTTCTAAATTTTCTTATTTTGAGTAGAAAAATGCTCTCCTATATCTATGATTCTTTAAAAACCTGACACCCAGAACTGAATACATTACTTAATCCACATCACTTTCATTACTACTGAATTTGTCATCAGTACCCATCATTATTACTACATGTTTTTCTACTTAATATATCATTGGGGAGAGAAAAAATGTGTACCTTGACTCTTAATTCTCAAACAAGTGTGAGGACTTTTATTAGTGTTTTCCAAGATACAATATGCTCACTAATAGTATTATTTAATGTGTTTTTTTAAAATATTTATTTTAGGTTTGTTATGCTTTAATGGTCATATGTATTATAAAATAATATCTACTATATCAAATTTGCAATTTTGTAATCACTATTATTTGGGACAAAATCAGAATAGGTTTTCATTTTAAGAAGTGAATCTATTTAAAGAAAAATATTTTGTTAGTACAGGTGATCTTTACACACACAAAAAAGTGAAATTTACTATAATGCTTTTAATTGTAACCCATAAGTGAGAGAGATATGATTATGCATGTTTGTGTGTTATCTTTTCTTCAAAGTAGTGAAAGATTGGAGCAGAAGAATGTTAATTTCTTAAATAGGTATATGGTTTAGAAAGGAGCCTAGGTGGCATATTGGTTAAGCATTTATCTGCTAACTGAAGGTTGGTGGTTTGAACCTACGACTGCTCTGTGAGAGAAAGAAGTAGCAGGCTGCTTCTGTGAAGATTACAGCCTAGGAAACCCTATGGGGCACTTTTATTCTGCCCTATGGGGTCACTGTGAGTCAGAATCAACTCCATAGCAGCAGATTTACATGGTTTTAGGTTTTTTGAACTTTAATCATAGATCCCTTTCCAGTGAATTTTTTCTGCCTCAGAAATTATGACACTGTGAAAGTAAAATATTTGGTATGGCATAAATCTGGACTAACAAAGAATTTTCTCTCTGTAACCATATCAGAGTAGAATCTGTTTGTAAAACACATATGGGCAGTAAGTTCCACAGAAGAAGGTATTTGATGGACAAGTTTTAGAGGGTGGTAGAGAGCAGTTTTTTTAAAAAACAAAACCAACTAGTTCTTCACCATTAATTTATTTGATAATTCTTAAAACAGTGATATACTTTTTTTCTGGATTATGTTTAATGTTGATTTTTCTCAGAAGTAAAATAGGGATTTTAGACTATGGATGATTCTTAAATGAACACTACTCTGCCGTTTATGGCCATATGTCTTTAAATGGATTGTTCTGTTTCTCGAGACAATTTTCTCAAGTCATAAACTCCTGTCAACTATGAGACTTTCTTTCTTTTCCTTCTCCTTCCAACTAAGTGGAAATTAGGTATTTAGTGAAAATATCAGTGTTATATACAGCACATCATCCTACTGACCTACACATATGAGAAACCAGTTGAGACCAAAAGAACTGTCAAACTCAGGCAATCCAAATTGCCCAACAGCAGAATCATGAGCTAAATAAATGATTGTTATTTTAAGCCAATAATTTATGGAATAAAGTATTATAAAGTTAAAGCTAACTGATACAACAAGACTTAAATTTACCTGGTAATTTTCAGATATTGAGAGTCAAATGAATATGTGGTGTCATGAAAAGTTATCAACTCAATGCCTGGAAGCAATTAAAATACTCAAAATATCTTAAGTTGTGCAAATAAGAAACAAATGAGAGAAGAGTCTATGATAACAAAATTATAGTGATTTTTTTCTGAACTTAATTAGATTTATAAAATAAGGGTTAACATATGCATATATAAAACTAAACCAAGATGAGTGAATCTATACAGAAATATAACAAAACCAAGTCTTATTTTTACATTGTACCTTATTTAGA
>NW_006921594.1:26700433-26709148 GCF_000298275.1 Orycteropus afer afer
TGGTGTTCAATGCATCAAATCTATCCTTTAAATGGTCCCTAAATTCAGGAGGGATAATATCAAGGTCATAATTTGGCTCTCATGGACTTGTTTAATTGTCTTCAAATTCAGCTTGAAAGTGTATATGAACAGTTAGTTGATGGTCTGTTCCACAATAAGCTCCTGGCCTTGTTTTGGCTGAATATATGGAACTTCTCCATCATCTCTTGCCACAGATGTAGTCAATCTGATTCCTGTGCATTCCATCTGGTAAAGTCCATGTGTATAGTCGTCGCTTATGTTGTTGAAAAAAGCTAATTGCAATGAATAAGTCTTTGGTCTTGCAAAATTCTATCATGAAATCTCCAGTGTTATTTTTATCTCCAAGGTCATGTTTTCCAACTACTGAAGACTCTTGTTTCCGTCTTTTGCATTCCAGTCACCAGTGATAATCAACACATCTTGATTGCATGTTCCATCAATTTCAGACTACAGAAGTTGGTAGAAATCTTCAGTATTCTTATCTTTGCCTTTCATGGTTGGCATGCACATTTGGATAATAGTAATATTAACTGTTTTCCTTGTAGGCATATGGATATTATCCTATCACTGACAGCATTGTATTTCAGAACAGATTTTGAAACCCTCTTTTTGACAATGAATGTCACACCATTCCTCTTCAATTTGTCATTCCTGGCATAGTAGATCATATGGTTGTCTGATTCATAATGGCCTAGGATATTGATCTTTATACATTCCATTTCATTTTTGACAACTTCCAATTGTCCTAGAATCATACTTCATACATCCCATGTTCCAATTATTGATAGATGTTTGCATCTGTTTCCGCTCATTTTAAGTCATGCCATATCAGCCAATGGAGGTCCCGAAAACTTTACTTTATCCATATCATTAAGGTCATCTGTACTTTGAGGAGTCAGCTCTTCCGCAGTCAAATTTTGAGTGCCTTCTGACCTGATGGGCTTATTTTCTGGCACTATGTCAGAAATGTTTCAAGGCTGCTCATAAAGTTTTCCAGTAATATATGAGACAGTGTTTCACTACTATTCATAAGGTTTTCACTGGCCAATTCTTTGAGAAGTGGAAGGCCTCTTCTTTCTTCTGAGTCTGTCCAAGCCTAGAAGCTTCTCTGAAATCTCTCCATCCTGGGTAACCCTGCTGGCATTTTGCAACACAGTGGTATATAGCCTCTAGCCCCACAGAAACATGTAGCCACCACAGGATGACAAACTGACAGACAAATTCGTTTCCCTTAGTTGTCCCTAACCCCTCTGCACCTACTTACCTCAGGCCCTGGACTTAATATAGAGCCACATTCATGTGAAAATCAGCCCCCAGCCCCAGGCCCACCTACCTCTGCCCTCTGCCTTAAAAGAGAGCACATCCAAGTGAAAAGCAGCCTCCTAGTCCTGGGCCCGCCCACCTCAGGCCCCTGTCTTAATATAGAGCCACACACAAGTGAAAAGCAGCTAAAAAAAAGAAAAACTCACTGCCATCGAGTCAGATCTGACTCATAGCAACCACTCCTTGGGTTTCCAAGGCAGTATCACTATGGAAGTAGATTGCCCAACCTTCCTTCCGAGGACTGGCTGGTGGGTTTGAAACAGTTTCCCTGGTTGTACACATCAAGGGTCATGGATTTATTCAAGATGATTGCTTTACATGTGTACAAAATGTATTGATTCTTTTCTGTTGTGACTATTTAATAGACTCATTTAGCATATCTTTGTGGATTGGCCAATGGGTATATATGTTTATGTGTTCCTCAATGTGTGTAAACATACTTTTTTGCTTTGACTTTCTAGATGTTCTGTGAAATCTGAGGACACCTACTTTGAAAAACATTAAATTGAGAATATTTATTCTTAAAAACGTAGTGATGATTTAAAGAGGGTGGAGAAAATTAACCCTCTATTGTAGTGAAAATATCAGGGATATATTTCTCATTCACAGAATAAAATCTTTACCTTTATGTTGAATAAATTTAATTAAAAACTTGTTAAATGTGAAAATGAAAATGCAGCTATTTCCTTAGTATGTGCTTGTAATGACTAATTACAGCAATGGTTTCAAAGCTTTTCTGAAATTTTGCTTTCATGCACAACACTGTTACCTTAGTTATCTAGTGCTGCTATAACAGAAATACCACAAGTGTGTAGCTTAACAAACAGTAGTTTATTTTCTCACAATTTAGGAGGATAGAAGCTCAGATTCAGAATGCCAGCTCTAAGGGGACAGGCTTTTTCTCTGTTGGCTCTTGGGAAAGGTCCTTGTCTCTTTAGCGTCTGTCTTAGTTCCTTAGAGATCTCTGTCTCTTGGCATTTATCTCATCTCATCTTTCCTCTACTTGATTGTTTGATTTCTTTTATATCTCAAAAAAGATTTACTCAAAGAGCACCCTACACTAATCCTGACTCATTAACATAACAAAGACAATCCATTCCCAAATGTGATTATAACCATAGACATAGAGGTTAAGATTTACAACACATATCATTGGGCAATATATTTTAATCCATGTTGTTGTTGTTGTTATGTGCCATCGAGTCGGCCCGACTCATAACGACCCCTCCTTGGGTTTCCGAGGCAGTATCACTACGGAAGTAATTGATTTTTTTAAATTTAAAATTAATAAATTGTGATTTAACTAAATAAGGAATTGATCAGTAGAATAAGATTTTACCTAAGTAGCAAGTCATTTTCAATTTTACCTTAAACTTATGTTTGGATCAGTCAGCTTCTAGGAGATTATGTTGGGGAAATAATAATAAATCTTCCATTTTGTTACGTTCATACATTTGCTTATATAACTAAAATTTTGGAGATTCCAAGGAAATATTCTAGAAAGTAAGTATTTTTCCTTAATAAATTGCCGAATGCTTGTTGTATTTCCATTATACCAGCTCTAGAGAACTAAGACACCATATTTCTTTCATAGGGTGGGGAATACATCATAATCATATTATACATACAATTTAATATGATTACAGCTTAAGCACGAACAATAATGGATACAAAGATGGTGGTTCTTAGCATGTCTCATTATAATGTTAAATCTCCACCCAGGGGTGTGATTTTTAATATGCTGTTGCTCCCTTTCACCCAGATTCAAGCTGTTTCCAGGGTTAGCAAACCTCCTGATTATTTGTTATTTCTCAAAAGCTACATTTTAGTTCTCTTCTCTCAGTGGGAGTAACACTATACAAAACCTAATGAGTACCAGCATTCTTTTAGGGAAATGTTGTCTATCCATGTCAGATGTGAGCTTTATTCCTATGATTATTAAAATATAATCAAAATTATTTTTTCTCATTGAAAAATGTAAAAAGCAATCGCCAAGTATACAAATTATGATACAGTAGTTCCAAATGAGGGAGGAGCAGGAATATGACATTCATTAAGTACTTCCTGTTTCCAAGAACTCACTGTACACAATTGTTTTTTGACCATCACCACAACCCTATACAGCAAGGATTATTAGTCCGTAAAACAGAAGCTCAGAGTGGGGAGGTGACTAGCCTAGGCTCACACCACGAGTAAGAGGATCATAAATAAATAAATAGTCAAACAAATCCCTGATTTCTTTAATATAAAGGCCACATTTATATTAATAACCAGAGTGAAAGAAAATGAAAAGAGGTGGATTTTTTTTTATATTATCTTCATACAGCCTACAACTATATGAGAAATCAGTCATCACTATGCATGTGTTGTTAGATTGTTGTTAGATGCTGTCCAGTCAGTTGTGACTCATAGCGACCCTGTGTACAACAGAATGATACACTGCCCAGTCTTGCAGCATCCTGACAATCATTGGTGTGCTTGAGCCTGTTGTTGCAACATATCTTAACGAAAGAAAATGTCCTGTAATTTTGAAGGACTTAGCTAAGAAAAACACTTATGCAAATGTTGTATTTTAGGACGTTGATTGATTAGATAGGTAGGTAGAGAGGTAGATAGAAGATAGATAGCATTTAATTTTTTTTTTTTGTAGAAAATAACAAAAGCAGTATTTGGTGTTCTAAATGCTTGAGTAAGGGTCTGATGTCAGTAGCACCATGAATGAAGAATCAAGGACTGTTAGAATGTGGCTTCAGCTTTAGGTAATCAAGCCTCTTCTGTCTAGCCCTGCCTTCATTTTTTTTTTTCAACAAATATTTAATGAACATCCATTAAGTCTCAGGCTGTGTGATACAAAATGGACTTGCCTAGCAAATTTAGAGCCTAGCAAGGAAGTTAGGCATCAGTAAATAATCAACTAATTGATATTTTGACAGTATTATGAGAGATAAAACCTAGGTTCCTGGATCAGAAAAAAGCTTTCCTGAAGATGTGATATATCCATCAGAGTAGGTGGCAGGCATAATGATTGTATGCATCCTGAAACATGTGAATATGTTACCTTATGTGACAAAAAAAGGAGTTTTCAGATGTGATTAATATTATTGACCTTAGTAAAGAGAGATTATTCTAGATTAGCAGCTGGGCCCGATGTAATTACATGGGCCCTTCAAAGTGAAAGAGGCTGGAAGAAATATGGATCCGAAATTCAGTGATGGAAGAAGAGGCAGCAGAGATTTGAAGTGTGACAGTGATTTGACCTTTCAATGATGCTTTAGCTAGGGGGCCACAAGCCATGGAATTTGGACATCCCCTAAAATCTGGGAAGAGCCCTCAGTTGACAGCTAATACAAATGTGCAAACCTCAGTCTACGAACACAAAGACTGATTTCCACTAACAACAAGAAGGATCTTAGAGGTGGATTCTCCTCTAGAGCCTCTGGAAAGGAACAGTCTGCTGATGCCTTGATTGTAGCCCACTGAGATCTGGTGAACTTCTGACCTCAGAACTGTAGCATAATACACTTGTACTGCTTTAAACCATTACATTTGTGGTAATTTGTTATAGCAGTAATAGAAAACTAATACAGGGTCAGATGAGGAGAGGGGAATCACACAGCAATTCAAATTGGGAAAGTTTATATAAAGAATTACTACCAGGAGATTGAAGTAATGTGGACTTGGCTAGTAAGAGGCCAACAACCTTTGTTGTTGTTGTTAAGTGCAGTTGAGTAGACTCTGACTGATAGTGAGCCTATATGCAATAGTCCTGAGCCATCCTCACAGTCCTTGCTGTGCTTGAGCCCATCATGGCAGCCACTGTGTCAATCCATCTCACTGAGGGTCTTCCCCTTTTTTCTCTGACCCTCCACTTTACCAAGCATGATATCCTTCTTCAGGAAATGGTCCCTCTGACAACATGACCAAAGTAGGTGACATGCAGTCTGGTAATTCTTGCTTCTAAGGAACATTCTGGCTGCACTTCTGTCAGATTTGTTACTTCTTCTGGTAGTCCATGGTGTTTTCAATATTCTTCATCAACAGCACAATTCAAAGGCATCAACTCTTTTATGTTGGTGTTATGTGCTGCCGGTCAGACCCGACCCCTCCTTGGGTTTCTGAGGAGGTATCACTATGGAAGTAGATTGCCCAACCTTCTTTCTGAGGAGTGGCTGGTTTGAACCACCAGCCTTCTGGTTAGCAGTCAAGTGCCTTAGGCACTATGCTGCCAGACCTCCTCAACTGGTCTTTAGTCTTCCTTATTCATTGTCCAGCTTTTGCATGCATATGAGGCAATTGAAAAATAGCATGGCTTGGGTTAGAGCTTGGAAAAATTAATGGCCCATAGGACATAAATTAAAGATGACAGAACTTCTATAGAACTATAAACTGTGGTGGAAGTTACCAAAAGTTTCTCAGAAGTGGGTAAGAAGAAATGGATCAATTATGAAAAATTGGAATACCTATCAACTGAATATATTTCTTGCCAGGGCACTGTCTTAGTTATTTAGAGCTGCCAAAACACTAGAACTATCACAAATGGGTGGCTAGAAGTCTGAATTCAGGATGCTGGCTCCACGGGAAGGCTTTCTTTCTCTGTCACCTTCTATTCCATGGTTCCTTGGTCATCTTTATGTGGCATAGCATCTACCTTCCCCATCCCTGCTTCTTCTGTATCTCAAAAGAGATTGACTTAAAACACACTACATACTATCTCAGGAGCCCTGGTAGCATAGTGCCTAAGACATCTGACTGCTAACCAGAAGGCTGGTGGTTTAAACCTACCAGCCACTCCTCAGAAGGAAGGTTGGGCAATCTACTTCCATAGTGATACTGCCTCGGAAACCCAAGGAGTGGTTGCTATGAGTCGGATCTGACTCAGCGGCAGTGAGATTTTATACACTATCTCATTAACATAACAAAGAAAACTTAGTCCCAAATAATATTATAACCATTACCAAACTAAAACCAAACCCACTGCTGTTGAGTTGATTTAGACTCACCCAGATCCTATAGGATGGAGCAGAACTGCTCTGTTACATTATTAAGGCTGAAATCTTTACAGAAGCAGATTGCCACATCTTTCTTCAACAGAGTGAGTGGTTGGTGGGTTCAAACCACTGTCCTTTCAGTTAGCAGACAAGTGCTTTAACCATTGCTCCTTTACAACCATTACGCAAGCCAAACAAAACCCATTGCCAATGAGTCAAATTCTAACTCATAGTGACCCTGTCAAAACCAGAAAACCAAACTCACTGCCGTGGAGTTGGATCCAACTCACAGTGACCCCTCCTTGGGTTTCTGAGGCAGTATCATTATGGAAGCAGATTGCTTAACTTTCCTTCCAAGGAGTGGCTAGTGGGGTTTGAACCACCAACCCTCTGGTTAGCAGTCAAATGCCTTAGGCACTATGCCATCAGAGCTCCTAGTTACCCTGTAGGACAGAATAAAACTGCCCCATATGGTTTCCAAGGCTACAAATCTTTACAGAAGAAGAATGACACTTCTTTTTCTCACACAACACCAAGTGGATTTGAACTGCCAA
Organism: Orycteropus afer afer; assembly: GCF_000298275.1. Taxonomy (NCBI): domain Eukaryota; kingdom Metazoa; phylum Chordata; class Mammalia; order Tubulidentata; family Orycteropodidae; genus Orycteropus; species Orycteropus afer. The sequence continues at coordinate 26,707,320 of NW_006921594.1, forward strand.
ACTTTTGGTTAGCAACACATGCTTTGGGGGACACACAATTCAGTCCATAACAAGCACAGAAGACACGTCATATATCGGAGTGATAAAGAGTGTGCTGATGATCATCAGCACCAGTATTAAGATATTTCGTAGTAACTGTCCCTCTTCTCTGAAAATCCATTCCAACAAAGTACTGCCATTGTTACGGAACGCATCAAAGGAGTGTTCTCCTTTGAAGGAGTAACCCTCACTGTTCCTGGTCTTCAAAGATGAATCCCTTAACCTTTGGTGGGCTTCTGTAATACCAAAGAAATCCTTTCCTGGGCTTAAGTCCCCATACCATAGCATCTCTGCTCATGATTAAGCAAAGGAAGAAGGGAAATATGGACTAGTTTCTGGAAATAGCATCTGCAGCTATTCTTTCTGCATCAGCCAGGGCTCTTCCTTTCAGTAGTAATAGAGCTTCATTTCTTTTAAGAAATCTCTTCTACCCCAAGATATTTTCTCCATGAGCTCTTTTCTCCAGCCCAGGAAAGGGAAAAGAGTCATTTTCAGTTTGGTAGAAATGCCCCAGGATATGGTTAAATTTAACATTCCCTATCAAAAAAAAAAAAACCCACCAAACTCACTGCCATGGTATCAGATCCAACTCATAGTGACCCCTCCTTGGGTTTCTGAGGCAGTATCACCATGGAGGATTGCTCAGCCTTCCTTCTGAGGAGTGGCTGATCTGTTTGAACCACCAGCCTTCTGGTTAGCAATCAAATGCTTTAGGAACTATCCCACCAGAGCTCCTGCCACATTCCCTAGCACTTCTGAATTCAGCACCATTCTGCTAAAATGCATTCCTTTCCATGGATAACCAAGAAAGCTCCTCAAACTAGAAACTCTTGATCTTACCTCTGAAACCTTCATCTCTCTCCCCCTCAGGTCTGGAAGCTCCCAAGCTGGTTCCCCTGAGCTTAGGTTCTGAGTCTTTAAGTCAACTATTCTCTCCCATAAGGCTTTGTTCTATACATAATCATCTACATCCTCAGTAAGATCCTGCTGGATATCAGTATCCTTATGTTAGACAAAGACCTCTTGACTATGACAGCATTTACAGGATTCAGTGCATTTATTTCTGTTTTGTTCTAGAGACTTGATCTTCCTGTTGCTCAGGAAACTACTACTTTGGGTGTCCCTGTGGCTTGGCAGTCAAAGACTTAGTGTTCCCATGCTCTCTGTATAAGAAAAGCAGCTGGCAGCAGCCAGAGAAGTCATTTGTTTCTCTTAGCTACTATTTCTCTGGTTAGGCCAAGGCAGGATGTCATGCCATACCTGCCAGTGAAGTTCTACAAACAGCAAAGTTCTCGTAATTTCTTTTTACTCTGTCTTGAACTTCCTGAGAAAATATTATTCATATTTTATTTATTAGTTGTTTAAAATTTTATTCATTATATATTTAATTAAATAAAATAATAGTTTTAGCCTCTGTGCAATGGGCCCTGGTGGTGCATTGGTTAAGTTCTCAGCTGCTAACCAAAGGCTTGGCAGTTAGTATCCAATGCACTAGCTCCTCTTCAGGAGAAGTATGTGACAGTCTGCTTCCTTAAAGATTTACAGCCTTGGAAACACCATAGGACAGTTCTATGCTGTGATTTGGAATCCACTTGCCCACAATGGGTTTGGTTTTTGCAGAGATTGTGTGTCAGGAGCTGCTGAGTGGAAACAGAAGACTGAAGCTAAACCATCTGTGTATCTGTGTTGAGCACTCTCCTTCCCTCACTGCATCCTTAGAGAGGACTTCCCCTTTATTTCCTTATAACTTGTGTAAATAGTATATATGCCTAAGTGTCAATGGGACTTCA
>NW_006921594.1:26709248-26710377 GCF_000298275.1 Orycteropus afer afer
GGTTAGCAATAAAGTGCCTTAGGCACTATGCTACCAGAGCTCCTAGTAGCAGTGCTATTATAATAATATTTCTCAAAAGAAAAAAAAAAAGACTACAATAGCAATTATTGGCAGTAACAACATACGGGCAGCAAATGTAATTTTTCTACTGTTAGAAAATAAATTATGTCAGTATCTACCTTCAAAATGGTTTGATTATGAGGTTGGCAACTACTTTACATGAGGTTATATGGCAATTCTACTAAAATTTCTGAAAAAAAAGTCTTACTATTTTGTGTTCATATACAGTGTGCTTACTAATTTTATTATACACTATCTGTCTTTCTACTGCTATGTAACAAACCAGTCCCAAACAGTGGCTTAAAAGAACAACAACTATTTATTTTTGTCACAGTTCTGGGGTTTGACTTGCTCAGCTGTGCTTGTTAGGTGTTGAGTCGTCTTCGACTCATAGTGACCCTATGCACAGCAAAACAAAACACTGCCTGGTCCTGTTCCAGCCTCACGATCTTTTCTATACCTGAGCCCATCATTGCAGCCACTGTGTCAGTCCATCTCCTTGAGGGCTCCCCCCTCTTTCATCGACCCTCCACTTTACCAAGCATGATATTCTTCTCCAAGAAGTGGTTCCTTCTAACAACAAGACCAACGTAGATGAGACAAAGTCTGGCCTTTCTTGCTTCTAAGGACCATTCTGGCTGTACTTCCTCTAGGACAGATTTAGCAGACCATGGTACTCAGCATTCTTCTACACCACAACTCAAAAGCATCAACTCTTCAGTCTTCCTTATTCATTGTCCAGCTTTCACATGCATAAGAGGTGATTGAAAATACCATGGCTTGCGTCAAATGCACCTTAGTCTTCAAGGAGACATCCTTGCTACTCATCGTTTGAAAAAGATCCTTTGCAGCAGATTTGCCCAATGCAATACATCATCTGATGTCTTGACTGCTACTTCCATTGGTGTTGATTGTGGAACCAAGTAATATGAAATCCTTGACAATTTCAAACTTTTCTGATTTTTATTTTCTTTATATTGAGGAATAATCAATACTGCAGACTGTAGTCTTTAATCTTCATCAGTAATTGCTTCAAGTCATCTTCACTTTCAGCAAGCAAAGTTGTATC
>NW_006921594.1:26712922-26713690 GCF_000298275.1 Orycteropus afer afer
AAAAAAAAAAAAAGGCTGAAAAGACTGCTAACTTGCTTGGCCACCTATAAACCTTCACACACAGAGAAAAACTAGCTCAGTTGCCCTACTACAATAGCCAGCTAATAAAATGCAGAAGAGGAGAAAGTCTTTATTGGAAATCAGAAAGACCTAAATAGATGGAGAGATGTAGATCATGTTCTTAACTCACTGTCATGGAGTTGGATATGACTCACAGTGACCCCTCCTTGGGTTTCAGAGGTGGTATCACTACGGAAGTAGATTGTCAACCTTCCTTCTGAGGAGTGGCTGGTGGGTTTGAACCACCAGTCTTCTGGTTAGCAGTCAAATGCCTTAGGCACTATGCCACCGGAGCTCCCCTCATATTCTTAATGGGCTATTAAATATAATAAACATATCAATTCTCCTCATATTAATCTATCAAAGTATAATGGATTCCAATTGAAGTCCTCATGGTGTTTTTCACATAAATAGACAAATTCATTCTCAAACCCATATGGAATATCAATGTTGCAAAAATAGCTATGATTTTTGTTTGGCTTAGTTTGGTATATTAATTAAAATGTTGTAAATCAAGGAAAGAGAAAAGATAATTCAGAAATAAGACTATGCACACATGTAAATTGAATATGGCAAAAAATATTTCCAATTAGTAGGAATACGTGGATTAGTATTGAAATAAGTGGTTAAATGTGAAAAAAAAGATCATTACCTCACACCATATACAAATTCCAGATGGGTTAAAAAAATGTAAAAAGCAAAATTACA
>NW_006921594.1:26716835-26718285 GCF_000298275.1 Orycteropus afer afer
GGGTTTGAACCACCAGCCTTCTGGTTAGCAGTCAAGTGCTTTAGCCACTATGCTACCAGAGTTCCTGGTGTAGGTTATAGGTGGCCTTAATATGAGAGAACCCTTGCAGAAGAGTGAGCTGAAGGGATAACATATAAGTAATTCTTTCTGAATGAATGAGTACTTTTATTTATGGTAATATAGTTAAAAATTAACTTAATGAAAAAAGCCAGGTTATCAGTTCCTTAAATATAAAATAATTTAAATATTAGAATAATAATTCATTTATGATATTAAATAATTAATATCAATTACTTAATATTTATAAGAAATGTTACTAAATTGAATATTATTAATTTAATGTCATCATAATATTTTGTCTGAAAGGGATTCTGATGTACAGAATAGCATATGTAGAGATATATGCAAGCATTTATACATCTACATGCATAAATACATTTAGAGTATAAACTGACCTTCAAAATTAAACCAGTAGTATTTCATATTAAGGGACCTGACAGCAAATGGATATTTGATAAGCAGTTTAAACAGGTTCTTTAAACTGAGATCCAAATTTCAATATCACATCAGCTCCAAGTACTAATAGAATTTTAGGATTACTTGCACTCAACAAAATAACTCTTTGAGATATCTGTGTCCTTTGAGAATTAACTATGTATTAGAATTACTCTATGAGTTTCCATCAAAATCCATTAAGAGAAATTTAGCCCAGAGAGATTATTTTATGTCTGACATTGCTAAATGTGCTTACAGTATTGAAAGGATACTCTACATTTAAGGATTAATTTTTTGCAAAGAAGTCACTTAAGTGGATTTTCTTTTCATCAATATTATCTTCATGCCAAAAACTCTTCCTAACAAAGTTGAATTAAATCTCTATATTTATTGATTTGTTTTTAATTAGGAATGTTCTAATTGCGATTAAAAAGTAATGCTTTAAATAGAATTTTTGCTTAATAATTTTTTCCCCTAAAAATTTAAATAAATAATTTAACGCACTCCGGCTGTTCTTCACATTTATGTCTATTTATCTTATCAAAGAAGCAGTGACCACACAGTATTTACCTGGGCACCATGATTATATTTGATGAATATGGACATTACCTGGAGATCTTATTAAAAATAGAGATTTCCAGATCACATCTTCATATCTTAAGCACTTCTGGTTTACTATGTCAAAGGTAGGACCAGAAGTGTATTTTTTATTCCGTTGTTGCCTGGCTGCATTTTGAATTCCTCTGTTTACAGGACCTTTGGGAAGATGATAAATGTTACCAGGAGGCTTTGACCTATGCCAAGTGTTCACCACTATTGTTTTCCAATTGCTAAGATGAAGTGAAATTTTCACTTTTGCTGATTCTATGTCCCAGTATCTTCCTAGGCATACCAGAAAAATATCTGAGAAGCAAGTGAGGCCAGACAATATTTAAAATCAAAGATGACACTGTCA
>NW_006921594.1:26719260-26721378 GCF_000298275.1 Orycteropus afer afer
TAAGTTTATACCAGTACTACTCTTTTCTCTGCTTGAAACTAATTTAGTTCCCTTTTCAATTGAGGTGTTGTCCTTTGATCTTGCAAGGGTTCCTGAGGGAAAGAGACACCAGGGATGATTACAACACCTTCAATGTCAGTACAGTGTTTGTGAGAACAAACAGGAGAAAGATACCAGCAACAAAGGAAAACAGCCTTAGGGAAATATGCATTCTAAGGAATATTTGATCTCTTTTGGATTCATTCATATGAATGTTTATTCTGCCTCCATAGATATGATAAAGCCCAGAGCCATTGAGCTGCAGGGCATCTCTTCATCCCAATTAGGTTGCTATTGTTCTCTGATGTAGCCGATATATTCAAATAAGTTTAAGTTGCATTAATTATCTTCATATCTTGATGCCTTGACACATCTTGTTGAGTTCTGAGAGCCTTTGTTCAAAAAGCTTAAAAATAAATATATAAAAATGTTTCTTCAATTACTGCCCTAAAAATGAGGAAACGTCTAAGAGAACAGCATGATACATTTTGTTCTTGTGGTCTGGCTCTCTCTCTCTCTTTTTTAATTAATCAAAATGTCCATGGCAATTATTCACTAATGCTTTCAGAATAAATTCTTTCTCTAGGACAGAATTACAGAACAATGTTGCAGTCATCTTCATACAGACATTTGTCAAAATAATGGAAATTCACACATGCTTATATTAATATGTGATATTTTAAAGTTTACTGGAGGATATAAAACACATAATTAAAATTCCTTTTAAAGAGCTGTGTTTTCATATTTTTTTCCCTATGTACAGGACCAGTTTTAGTAGTGACTAGGGATTCTTTCCTCTAGCTGTATTACCCACTACCAGAGCTCTAGAACATGTAAAAAACAGGATTCATCTCCACTCACATTCCACTCAGTATTATTCACAATTTATTAATTCATTATATTCAGTTTAGGCTCCATAGTTATGGCAGCAGAGAAAAGAAATACAGGAAATGAGATTATTCAGGTTGTCTAGGAAAATCCAAGGATAAATTTAGTAATGAGCTTCAGCCACACAGAGTCTGTGATCTCCATTTCCCCTGAGTTTAGAAAAGGAAGGAGGAATCTTAAACCACAGCCTAAGAGGATTATGTTGGATATATAGTCATAGCAGGTCAGAAGTGAAAAAGACTCTAACATCATCTAACCCAACCTCTTCTTCTTCAGAGGCAAGGAAACTGAAGCCACAGAGCAGGTTCAGTGTGCAAGTTTATTCTAAGAAGAATAACATAGTGGTCCTTTCCTAAATTTAGTACAGTTGTTCCCAAATAATGATATGTGGGCAGGTGCATGCTTATTTATGAAAGGTTTAATCAGTCTGGGAAAAAAGTGTTGTAAATATTTTACAAAGCTAAATTCTTTCTTTTTCATATATTATGCCATTACTTTGTTTGTGTGTATGCTTTAAAATAACACTTCATTTAAATAAATGATTTAGAGGGTAGAGTTGATGTTAAGATTTTTTAATTGTCTTGATAAATTAAAGAAAAAAAATTGCATTATGAAATTCTAAAATCTGGTCTAATGAGCTGAATAAAACTAAAGAAAAACTAAACCAGTTGCCAACAACTTGTTTCCAACTAATGGCAACCCCATATATTTCAGAGTAGAATTGTGTTTCATAGGGTTTTCAATGGTTGGCTGTGACCTTTTGGAAGCAGGTCACTAGGAACTTCTTCTAGGCTTCTTTGGGTGAATTCAAACCTTGAACTGAATGCTAAACCATTTGTGGCACCCAGGATTTCAAATAGGCAATTATAATACTAAGGAATGTACAGAAATAGAAGTACAGGTCTTGAGGAAGAGCAATTGATCACTGTATCTGTTAGTATTAGATTTAGCCACATTTGACAGAAATTACACAATATTAAATAAGAAAAAGTATATATGTCTTATGTGAAAGAAATTCAAGGTTAAGCAGTTCAGGAGTAATAGAATGTTTTTTTGTTCCTCTCTAGTTCACTGCTTACCATCCTTAAAAGTAGGGTTTCATCACAATGGTCCTAAACAACTATTGGACTCTAGCCATTGCATTCAAAATTCCTGGCAGTAGGATGTAGAAAAAGAAGTGCACCGTTCTTC
>NW_006921594.1:26722683-26723944 GCF_000298275.1 Orycteropus afer afer
AAAAAAATACACCAGCTTCAGCTTTCAAAATATTAAATCATAAAACCAAGACAAAACAAATCAATATGTAACCAATAGTTAAAGACAACCTCAAAATGTCTAGGAAACAACAGGTAACCTCAAATTAACAAAAAAACAAGACAAGGCATTAGAAGCAAAACCACAAACAAAGGTCTCTTTAAACATGGAGGAAGAGGAGGTAATAGCATTATCTGAGAAGATATGTTTATAGAGCTTTACAAGAGCCTAAGGAAACCCCAAACAAAAGCAAGGAGAACACAGACAGTTTCCTGGAAGAACTCAGGAAAATCATTCAAGAACAAAATAACAAGATTAATGCATAATCAGAACATATATGAAAACAAGAGTTAGAAATCCAGAAGATGAATACCAAAATTACAGAATTACACAACACAGTACAAGCACAGAAGAGTTGGTTAGAACTGGCTGAAGAACTCATATCTCAACTAGAAGATAAATCCCTGGACACAAGGCTGTATGAAGAAAAATCAGAACAAAAATTTAAATGAAATGAAGAGAACCTAAGAATTATATGTGATGACATGAGAAAATACAACATAAGACTCATTAGAATTCCAGAAAAAGAAGAGGTGAAAAAAAACAAAAACAAGAAAATTGTGAAAGAACTACTAACAGAAAACTTCCCCCATATCATGAAGGAAGAAAAGATATTTGTCCAAGAAGCTCATAGATGCCGCCATTTTGAAGGTTTAAAAAGAGGCTTGACATTTTAGATAATTAAATACACTGTGCTCTAGCAGATTCCTGGGGCTTAAGAACACGTTCTGCTTTCCAGCAACCCCAAGGACACTCGGGACCTGTATGACTGACAAGTTTTTTGAAGGTTATTTGATTGTAATTTGTGTCTAATTGAGTGGGAGACAACAACAGTCTCCATAAGACACAACTAAACCTACACCTCCTGCGACTTCACTTACTTAGTGACAGCCACTACCTCCTTCTCCACCAAAGGGCCAATGATAAAAAACTACCAAGAAGAGCCTGAATCACCCTTGGCTGCTCTTCACAAACAGTTAACAGAGATCTAAATACAATAATGCCATGATGCCTCGGAGACAACAGATCATCACAGTCCACACAAAGAAGCAGGTAGAAAGAAGGGAGCAGGATACAGAAGCAGAACACGTCCCTGAAGAAGAAGCAACATTGGAACTCTCTGATAAGGAATTCAAAAGAATTATCTTTAGGTATCTTCAAAGGATTGAGAGACAGACCAACG
>NW_006921594.1:26726699-26731502 GCF_000298275.1 Orycteropus afer afer
GAAGGGAGGTGTTGCATTGGTAAATTTTCAATGTCATCAGACAATGTGTGTGTGAACTGCTGTATGGAAAGTGAATTTGCTCTGTACACTTTCACCCAAATTACAATAAAAAAAATAATGATTAAAAACCAAAACAAAACAAATAGTGATGGCTGCTAAAACTCAGAAAGTTGCCTTCAATAACTGACAAAAAAAAGAAAAGAAAGAAATCTTGAAAATGTTGACAAATTTTGGTAAATTCTGACAGAGGTCACAATTCTTTGCCTGAGTTATAAAGTAGTGGTGTAATGACTTTCTATAGTATTATTTGACAACTTTTCCAGACGTAAATGTTTTGATGAGTATCACTTATGACATTTATGACAGCTGAAATTCATGAAAACTATGAGAGGTTTCCCTGTTTGTTTTGTTTATTGTTTTGTTTTATATTCAGAGTCAAATTACTTAATTATGTACCACTTGATCCATACCTTGACATGTGTATTGATGAGAAATAAGTCTGCCTGTTATAAGTAAGAACCCCTGTTGCTCTCTGAAGTTAGATTTAAAATTGTGGCTAAAAATAATAGGCTGAGTGTGGTAGGCAGAGTAAAAAAAAAAAAAAAAAAGAAAGAAACCCATAGAACCCCTGACAAGATAGATCCCAAGAGAAAAACACCGAGGCATATTATAATCAAGCTCTCTAAAACCAAAGACAAAGAAAAAATTTTGAGAGCTGCCCAAGACAAATGAAATATTACTTATGATAATCAAACAGTTAGGCTGAGCTCTGATTACACAGCAGAAACCATGCAAGCAAGAAGACAATGGGATGGCATATATAAAACACTGAAGGAAAAGAACTTCCAACCAAGAATCTTATATCCAGCCAAATTATCCATCAAATATGAGGGCAAAATCAAGGCATTCTCAGAGAAACAAAAATTAAGGGATTTTGTGAAAACCAAACCAACCCTACCAGAAACACTTAAGGAAGTCCTTCCAATAAAGAACTCACAGCAGAGATCAACAAAATCAGGATACATGGCACCAACACTAAAACCAAATCAGAAAGGTGAGGAGAAGGAAGATGGTTGTGATAGTTGGAGTTGTGTGTCTACTTGGCTGGACCCCAGTTCTGTGTGGTTGTTCCCATGATGGGATCGGATGACTGTGTTCTGAATGGCCAATCTGTTCAGGGAGAATTTCCCTAGGGGTGCCTGCTTCCACGATACCCAGAGACATCCTGGGAAGAGAGATATTGTTCTGTGGATCGGGATTCTGTTGTGCTGCCTACAACTGTCTGTAAGTAAGCAGTCCGCTGTTCGGCCTGGAGATCTTGGATTCGTCTTTCATTGTAGTCAACAGCCGGTGTACTGCCTGCCAGCCTTGAGCTTCTTGGCCCCTGCAGTTGTGGAAGCTAAGAAAAGCACCCAGCCTGACATTTGCTCCAGGGACTTTGGACTTGCTGGCTTCTACATGTTTGTGAGCCATTTTCCTAAGATAAATTTCTCTCTCTCTTTATATCTATATATAAGCTTTGCTGTTTTTTGTTTCTCTAGAGAACCCAGTCCAACACAATGGTGATGTACAGATAGCATGCACATTTAAACCCTCTTCCAACTGAGATTCTGAGTAACTAGGTAAAGCAGATACAAATAATGGTACTGCAGTTACGAACAACTAAGGAGAAGATAAAGTATTATATTCAGTGGAGGTGAAAAAAGAGAGCTGATTAAATGACTGGGAAAAATAAATGAACCAGCCCATCCAGTGAAGGCAGAGACAGAGATGGAGAGGAATCATTAGAAATACAAAAGAGGTTAAGGAGGAAGAAAGGAAGGGAAAAACAAAACAAAACAAAAAATACAGGCATTGGGGACTCAGAACAGGCACACTGGGAGTTTTTTGAGGTGAACTGGGTCTCTGAATGAGAATGATAATTTTACTTGGAAATTACCCCCCTTAGCTTGGGCTGCCACAGAGTCCAGAAGGAAGTGAGGGAAAGTGAGAAACTCCCTCTGAGTATGCACAGCCTGGGAGTGGGTGCATGGCAGTGGGCTCAGGTCCAACTCTTGGTGACCCTTTGTGGCCCAGAGTGAATCTGTGTAGTGGGATTTTGTGGCTTGTCAATATACCCAGAAAGTGGTGGCCCTTTATCCTTTGGGGCTTCTATTGGTTTGGAGCTGTGGGTCTTTGATTGACAACAGGGTATCATCAACAACACACAGGGTCTCAGAAGGACCCAGGCTGCCCTGCCCATGCCTGTATCTCTGACTGAATTATCTCACCTCAAACACGAAAAACTCCTGCTTTTTTATCCTGGGGTTTGCTTCTGTTGCTTCACCCCCTCCATTTCCCCCCTACCTTGTCCAATAGGAGGAACACATTAAACCTCTACTAGGCTCTGGTGGTGTAGTGTCTAAGGGATTTAGCTGCTAACCAGAAGGCTGGGGGTTCAAACCCGCTAGCCACTCCCTGGAAGGAAGATTGGGCAATCTACTTCTGTAATGATACTGCCTCGGAAACCCAAGGAGGGGTTGCTATGAGTTGGTTCCAACTCAATGGGAGTGAGTGAGGCAACTGGAGCTATTACACTTAATGCTTCACACAATAGAGTGGTAACACCAATAGCTCCTGTGCCACAAGATCAATGAAAAACAGTGGACAATACTTGCTCACCCAAACTCCAAATCCTCTTCACAATGAACAGAGACCTGAACCCACATCCCCACCAGTGACTTCAACAACACAGAGAGAGCTGGAGATTGACCCAATACAGCTGAGTTAATAACCAAAGAAGTAGAGCTTCTCCATACTTTCAGATGTAGTAAAACATAAAATCAGGGTGTAACAAATCAATAAATAACTAACAATTAAAGACAAGAACTTCAAAATGTCTAGGAAACAACAGATAACCTCAAATCAGAAAAACAAGACAAGATAATAGAAATAAAAGCCCAGACTAAAGAATTATCTAATGTGAAAGATGAACAAGCAATAGAGCTATCTGAGAAGGAATTCAGAAGGTATATATACATATATATTTGTGTGTGTGTGTGCGTGTGTACACACATAACACCCTCCAAGAGCTCAAGGAAACCATAAAGAGAAACAACAAGAAGACAGACAGTACTACCCTGGAAGAATTCAGGAAAATCACTCAAGAACAGAATAATAAGATAAATACACAATTAGAACTCATAAAAAACAGCAATTAGAAATACAGAAAATGAGCACCAAAATTATGGAGATAGATAATACAGTGGAAGGACAGAAGAGTAGACTACAACTGGCTGAAGAATGCATTTCCCAGCTAGAAGACAAATCCCTTGATGCCAGCCTCTGTTAACAAAAATCAGAGCAAAGATTTAAGAGAAATGAGAAGAACCTAAGAATTATATGGAACGACATGAAAAGAAACAACATATGCCTGATTGGGGAAAAAGAGGAGGCAAAAAACAAAAATAAAAATAAAACACTGAGAAAATAGTCAAAGACTTGCCAACAGAAAATTTCTACTGTATCATAAAAGAAGAAAAGGTAACCATCCAAGAAGCTCAACAAATCCCATACAGAAAGTCACCAAAACATATCATAAGCAAATTTTCCAAAACCAAAGACAAAGAAAGAATCTTGGAAGTAGTTTGGGAAAAACAAAATGTCACCTACATCCAATAAGACAACCAATAAGACTAAGCTCTGATTTCTCAAAATTAGATGCTCAAAATTAGCTCATAAAAAAAAAAAAATGTACATAGAAAAAGAAGGGAGTCAATCTGCAGACCACACCAGCAACAAAGCAAATAGAGGAAATAAAAGTTTTAGTTACAAAATTTCCAAATGGAGAGGAAGACAGATCAATGTCTTTATAGAACAGACTATTCCAAACTTAGGGAGATAAGAATTTCCTTCAGGGTAACCATAAAGAAAATCAACAATTCTTCTAAGCAAACTTAGAAAGAAGAAAAACACAGGGGCTTAGTAAGCACAAAACCAACAATAATGAAGAAGAAAAATAACACTTGATAACAAATGAACACAGCACAGAAAAATATTTGAACAAGGAAATCACAACAACATGACAAAAACACAATAAAATGACAGCAATAAATCCATACCTATCACTAATTATACTCAATGTGAATGGACTAAATACACCAGTCAAGAGAAAGAGAGTGGCAGATTGGATAAGAAAAGATGACCCGCCAATATGCTGCCACCTTAGACACAGAGATTAAAAACAAGTTAAAAATTAAGAGGTAGAAAAAGATATACCAAGCTAAGGACAACCAAAAAAGAGCAGTAGTGGCAATATTAATTTCTGATAAAAGAGACATCAAGGTAAAAACAGCATAAGGGACAAAGAAAGACACTATACAATGCTAAAAGGGTCAATTAACCAAGAAATTACCATAATAAATATCTATGTACCCAAATGAAAGAGCTCCAAAACACATAAAGCAAATACTAACGGAATTGAAAGGAAAAGTAGACAACTCTACTTTAAGTTAAGGAGACTACTTAACACCACTTTCAAGAAGGGACAGAACAACTAGGGAAAAAAAACAACAACAACTCAACAAAGATATAGAAGAACTCAACAACACTATCAATCAACTTGGCCTCATACACATATATAAAGCACTCTACCCCACAAAAGCACAATACACATTCCTCCTAGTGCACATGGATAATTCTCCAGAATAGACCATTTGTTAATACACAAAACAAGCCTTAATAAATTCAAAAGCATTGAAATACTACAAAACATTTTCTTGGATCACAATGCTATAAAATTAGAAATCAATAATAGAAAGACCA
>NW_006921594.1:26731672-26734239 GCF_000298275.1 Orycteropus afer afer
AAAAGTCAATTTATAGCAATAAATGCACACATCAAAAAAGAGGAAAGAATTGAAATCAGCATTTTAACTCAAAAACACCAACAGTCAGAAAAAGAGCAACAAAAGAAACCTACACTATTCAGAAGTAAGGAAATAAAGATCAGAGCAGAAGTAAACAAAACAAAAGAAGGAAAAAAAATAGAGAAAATTAATAAAACAAGAAGGTAGTTCTTCGAAAATATTAACAATAATGACAAACCACTGGCAAATTTAACAAAGGAAAAGAAAAAGAAGATGCAAATAATACAAATAATAAACGAACAGGGTGACATCACAATAGAACCAACTGAAAGAAAAAAGATAGTAACAGAATATTATGAAGAACAGTACTCCAACAGATTCAAGAACCTAGAAGAGATGGACAACTTTCTAGACACACAAGATCTACCTAAACTAACCCAGTCTAAGACAGAATACTTGAACAGACCCGTAACAAAAGAAGAAATTGAGCAGGTCATGGGAAAATCCCCACACAAGAAAGTCCTGGCCCAGACAACTTCACTGGAGAATTCTATCAAGCATTCAAGGAAGAGCTGACATCTATAGTACTCAAACTATTCCAGAATATAGAAAGAGATGGAATACTCCCAAATTCCTTCTATGAAGCAAGCATGACGCTGATACCCAAAACAGGGAGAGACATCACTATAAAGGAAAACTATAGACCAATATCCCTCATGAGTACAGATGTGAAAATCTTCAACAAAATCCTAGTCAACGGAATCTAACAACATATCAAAAAAATGATACATCATGACCAAACAGGACTCATATCAGGTATGCAAAGATGGTCCCACACCAGAAAAACACTTGATGCAATCCACTACAAAAACAAAACAAAAAAGGAGAACTATATGATTATACCAATTGACACAGAAAAGGCATTAGATAAAATCCCATTCCTGTTCAGAACTCTCAGCAAAATAGAGACAGAAGGGAAAAATCCTCAACATATAGGGCATATATGCAAAACCAACAGCCAACGTTATTGTTAACAGAGAAGGATTCAAAGCATTATTCTTGCAAATGGGAACCAGACAAGAATGCCCTCTATTACCACTTCTATTTAACATTGTATTGGAAGTCCTAGCCAGGGCAATAAGGTAAGAAAGAGAAATAAAAGACATCTAAATTGGTAAAGAGCAAGTAAAGCTATCTCTGTTTGTGGATGACATGATCCTATACATAGGAAACCCAAGAAACTCAGCCAAAAAAAATTACTGGAACTAACAGAAAAGTTCAGCAAAGTGGCAGGATACAAGGTCAACACACAAACATCAGTTGGATTCCTCTACATCAACAAAGAAGCCTCTGGAAAGGAAATAAGGAAAACAATGCCATTTACAATAGCTATCAAAAAGATGAAATACTTAGGAATAAATCTTACCAGGGATACAAAAGACCTATACTAAGAAAACTCCAAAACCCTACTATAAGAAACTACAAGGAATCTATGTAAATAGAATAACATGCCTTGTTCATGGATAGGAAGACTAAATATTATGACAATGTCAATACTACCCAAAGCAATCTACACATTTAATGCAATCCTGATCTAGAATCCATCAACAATTTTTAAGGACATGGAAAAACCAATCACAAATTTCATATGGAAAGGAAAGAGACCTCGGATAAGCAAAACACTGCTGAAGAAGAAAAACAAAGTAGGAGGTCTCACACTCCTGGATCTCAAAACCAGCTACGCAGCCACAGAAGTCAAAATAGCATGGTATTGGTACAATGAAAGACAGATAGAATAATGGAACAAAATGGAAAATCCAGAAATAGACCCATCCATCTATGGACAGCTGATTTTTGACAAAGAGCCAAGCCCATTAAATGGGGAGAGATAGCCTCTGGTGGCATAGTGCCTAAGGCATTTGATTGCTAACCAGAAGGTTGGCGGTTCAAACCCACCAGCCACTCCTCGGAAGGAAGATGGGGAAATCTACTTCCATGGCGATATTGCCTCGGAAACCTGAGGAGGGGGTCGCTATGAGTTGGGTCTGACTCAATGGCACATAACAACAACAACAACAACAGCCTCTGTGGTAGTTAAGTTTGTGTGTCAACTTGGCTGGGCTTGGTTGAGTGGCTCGGCAGCTGGTTGTAGTATTCCCCATGATGAGACTGGTAATCAACTTCATGGTGGAATCTACTATGAGCAGCTGAGTATGGGCTGTTTCCTGCATGTAAGGAGAAGCCTTGGCAAACAGTCTCTAGCTTATGGCACACTTGAATCCTACATGTAGCCATGTCATTGTTCAGCAGCCTGCCATGCTCTGCCAACCTTGGGACTTTGAATGGATTTGAATTAATGGCTTGCAATGTGGTTTGGTAACATTGGGACTGTGCCTTTTTACTTGTCAACCTTGGGCTTGCCAGCCTCAGCAGCCAGCAGCTGAGTGAAGAAAAGCCTCCAGCTTCACTGGGTCAGGAGTAGGAGGCAGAGCGGAAGCCCAAGGTTGAGGGGCTTTCACCCAGCCCTTAAAGCCTGGCACTTTGAACTTGGACTTAAAGCCTCCAAA
>NW_006921594.1:26734906-26740310 GCF_000298275.1 Orycteropus afer afer
CAATCCTACTTCCGTAGTGATACTGCCTCGGAAACCCAAGGAGGGGTCGCTATGAGTCGGGGCCGACTCGACGGCACATAACAACAACAACAACAACATGCTGAGTGAAATAAGTCAATCATAGAAGGACAAATATCCTATGAGCCTATTATTGTAAAAAAGTCAATGAAAGGTTTACTCAGGGAAGGAAATTCACTTTATTGGTTACCAGGGACAGGAGGGAATGGGAGGGAAAATTTTGGACTAGTTGGGGGTCACAAGTTGATTTGGGTGAGGAAAGGGATGGTATGGAAAGAGTCTGTGATCAGCATGATGACATTGGGGAAAGGAGGACATTGAAATGTGCACTTAAGTTATGGACAACAGAGGCAAATACTACTACATGCTCAATACTGCATTACCAGTAACACCAAACACCAGACTATGGATAAATGCATAGACGGGTGAGAAGATCAGGTGGGGATAGGTGAGCAGGAATATACCCTAGACCAAGGATAGATTTGGCTAAAGATAATCTTACATATGCTCTTGTACTACAAATTAGCCACTTACATTACAGAAGCAACAGAAGGCAGAGTTGAAGTAACTTCACAGAGCTAACCAAACACCTTGAGAAAGAGAATCACTGGGCCTGAAGGCTCACGGCCATAGTCTGGGGGACCATCATGCTCAGTTGGCAAAGCATAGTACATAAAAACCTTGTTCCACAACCTACTTTGGTGAGTAGGAACTGAGGTCTTAAAAGCTTTCAAATGGCCATCTATGATGAAACTATTGGTCTTCTTCCATCTAGAGCAAAGAAGAGTGAAAGAAAATGGAAGGCATCTGGAAACAAGGATAAGAGGACCATGAGTACTTCAGCCTTCATGACCTTGAGACCAGAAGAATTAGATGGTGCCCGGCTACCAATGCCAACCACTTGGAAAGATATCAAAACTGGAAAGAGATCAAAACTGGAGATCCTGGATAGAGTGGAAGGAAAAATGTGGGGCAAAATACAGAGACACAAAAATGACCAGAATTACTGGTCAAATAGAGACTGGTGGAACCCCCAGGACTATGGTCCCAGTTTACCATTTGGATCTAGAAGGATTCACTTCCATTGATTGGCTTTCAGCCCAACAGTAGAAAGACCTAATGCAGAACACTTACCCCAGGGCAATGCACCCACCTACTCTAGGGAGATGCACCCCTTAGATCAGCCATGAGACAACAGAGGGGTAACATTCACATAGAGGGAAAGCTGGACAGACAGGAATGCATAGAAGGGCACAGGGAGGAAGCAATCACAGGGAGGGGAGAGGAGGGTAGTTCTTCATAGCTGGGGAGGGTAGTCAGGACTGTGAAATCAAATGTGCATGAACTGTTGTATGTAAATAAAATTTGCTTTGTAAATTTGTAAATTTGCACACAAAGTACAATAAAAAAGTAATAATAATAGTTTTTTTTTTTTTAAAAAAAAAGATGAAGGAAGGTGAGTGCTAAACAGAATTCATATTATAGATCAATTTCTAAATTGATTTCAGAACTTCTTTTAGTGTCTTAGGTATCCACGGAAATCATTAAATCCTTCTCTGTCATTCTTTGCTCATGATTTTCATACTACATGTCCAAGAAGTTTGTTCTACCTTTAGGTATCATGCCCACATTTTAGGCAAAAAGTAGGAAAGAGAAAGAAAAAAAGGCTTTTTTTTTTTAATCATAAAATGATATAAAATATTTCTTCAGAAGCCCCTTTCCATAGATTTCTTCTTACATCCCATTGTCCAGAACTATGTCCCATATTGACTGCTAAGTACAAGATAGTTTAAATCATAATATGATCAAGTTTAAGAAATTAATTGATCAATTTTATCTAGGCCCTGTTTCCAGAAGGAAGATTGGGATTCTGTTAGTTTGCAACTAAAAACAACTAAGAGGGCCTTAACTGTTTAATATAGGAATACAGCATTTCTCCTAAAGAAGGAAGAAAGCAAAGGACGGGCTGCAGCCAGCAAAGAAAGTTTGCATATTGTTATTTCCAAACTCTTTTAAGTGATCTTTTATTTCTTTAGTAATAAATTCTTTGGGGGTGTGTGTGTGTTTAATCTGATTTTTCCAATTTTTCTGATGACTATCAGGCCCTTGATATTCTGGAAGCTTGGAAATCCAGTTTCATGTACTCTTGGGTGAAATAAATGTTAGCTTTGGTGCAATTAATAGTCTCTTCTTCCTGCGGAGGCTTCTTAAAAACAAATACATTGTTAGCACATCAGTTAATGGTAACTTGTCTAACGATTACTCTATTTTTATATCTACTTAAGCACAGTTCAATCTTTGCCTTTGTAATTAAAGAGTAAAGTTTTAGAACTTTACTTTCTTGGTTTATTGTTTGCACACCTACTCTTCAGTTATTGACTATCTCATTATCTGAAATTTTGCATTTATGATAACTATAAAAAAATCTACTTACTCTCTGACAATTTTGTGCATTAATGACATACATCTGGCAGGAGCAAACACCGAGGTGTGAGTTGAGAGTAACACTGGCTGAGGTGGTTAAGATTATAAGTTAATTTGGCTCGGCCATGATTCTTAGTGGTTTAGCAGCTATGTAATGATATAATTTGGCAGTTATGTAATGATGTAGTCATCCTTTATTTTTATTTAATGCCGATTTTTGCATAATGACCTTGTGTTTGGAACCTGTGTCCATACTTGAGGAGTTGTTGTTGTTAGGTGCCATTCAGTCTGCACTGATCATAGTGACCCTGTGTAGAACAGAAAGAAATACTACCTGGTCCTGTGTCATCCTCACATGCTATGCTTGAGGTCATGGTTGCAGCCACTATGTCAATCCATCTCTTTGAGGGACTTCCCATCCTTCTCTAACCCACTACCTTAACAAGCTTGATATCCTTCTCCAGGAACTAGTCCCTTCTAACAACATGACCAAAGTAAGTGAGATGAAGTCTGGGCATTCTCACTTCCAAGGAGCATTCAGGCTGTACTTCTTTCAGGACAGATTTGTTCATTTTTCTGTCAGTCCATGATATTTTCAGTATTCTTTGCCAACACCACTGTTCAAAGACATCAACTCTTTTTTCTATCTTCCTTATTCATTGTCCAGCTTTGAAATGCATATGAGGAAATTGAAAATACTATGGCTTTGGTTAAAAAACCCAAAAATCAAATTCACTGCCATCAAGCTGTTTACAACTCATAGGACCCCCATTGTGTTTCCGAGGTTGTAAATCTTTATGGACATAGATCAGTCCATCTTCCTTTCATGGAGCAGCTGGTGGGTTTGAACCACTGACCTTCCGGTTATCAGTCAAGTGCTTTATCCACTACCCCACCAGAGCTCCTTATGGCTTTGGTTAGGCTCACCTTACTCTTCAAAGTGACTTCTTTGGTTCTTAACACTTTAAAGAGGTCTTTTGCAGCACATTTTTCCAGTGCAGGAAGATGTCCTATTTCCTGACTGCTGCTTCCAAGGGTATTGACTGAGGATCCAAGTAAAACGAAATCCGTGACAACTTCAATCTTTTCTCCATTCATCATGATATTGCTTATTAGTCTAGTTGTGAGGATTTTTGTTTTCTTTGTGTTGAGGTGTAATCCATACTGCAGACTGTAGGCTTTAATCTTCATCAGTAATTACTTCAAGTCATCTTCACTTTCAGCAAGCAGGATAGTGTCATCTACGTATCATAGGTTGTTAATGGTTCTTCCTCCAATTCTGATGCTATGTTCTTCTTTATGTAGTACAGCTTTTCAGATTATTTGCTCAGGATACAGATTGAGTAAGTACAGGAAAAGGATACAACCCTGACATACATCCTTCCTGATTTTAAACCATGAAGTATACCCTTGTTCTGTGCTAATGACAGCCTCTTGGTTATTTACAGGTTCCTTAGGAGAACAATTAAGTGTTCTAGGATTCCCATTCTTTCAAATGTTATCCATAATTTGTTATGATTCACACAATTGAATGCCTTTGCATAATTAATAAAACACAGGTAGATATCTTTCTGGTATTCTTTGCTTTAAGCTAAGATCCATCTGACATCAGCAATGATATCGCTTGTTCCACATCCTCTACTGAATTCAGCTTGCGTTTCTGGAAGTTCCCTGTCAATATACTGCTGAAATTGTTTTTGAATTATTTTCAGTAAGATTTTACTTGCATGTGATATCAATGTTATTGTTCTATAATTTCCACATTCTGTTGGATCACCTTTCTTTGGAATGGGCACAAATATCGATCTCTTCCAGTCAGAGTGGTGTCTCACTCACTCAGTCAGTGAGGAGTGGTGGTTATAATTAACGTTAGTATTTTAGTTTTTAAAAAGAATGAACTTTATTTTTTGTTAGTTGCATAGGATATATAAATAGTTATTTTATTATATGAATTTGTTGTTAGTTGATGCTGAGTGAATTCCAACTCACAACACCATAATATGTGCTGAGTAGAACTGCTCCATAGGGTTTGCAAGCCTGTGACTTTTGAGGAACAGAGAGCATCAGGCCTATCTTGAAGACACCTCTGGGGTGAGTTCAAACTGCCAATCTTTTGGCTAGTAGAATGCTTAACTGCAACCACCCAGGGACCTCATATCATATAAACTTATATTCTATTATCTAGAAACAATGTTTAAAACTTGAAATTGCACTCATCAGAAATTCTCTACAATTTTGCAGTGTAGGATACAAAAGTGTGTAAGAACCTCTTCTTTATGGTAGCAAAGTCAAAATCCCCAATATTTTTTTTTTTCCCTGCCTTACAAATAGTTTCTTATCTTTACATAAAAGGTAGGAAATTTGTATTCAAGAAATAAAACACTATTTTTTTTAAAGAAGTTATCATCACTTTGCCCCCTCTTAGCTCTATTGTCTATTTCCTTAGTGATACTGCCTTGGAAACCCAAGGAGGGTTCACTATGAGTTGGATCCAACTCAACGGCAGTGTGTTTATTCGTTTTTTACCTCTATTATATGTATGGAGATTCTTATAGTGCTTAAAAATATGTATGTAGAAATATTGTCTGTCAAACTTATATTTAGTCATGGGTATATTACCTTTTGCCTAGCATACCTGATCATTCAGCCTGTCTACCCATGTATCGACTCATAGATTAATATTTGTTACTGCTGATAATGCAGTATTTTGTATGTAAAAGTTAAAACACTGATTTGTGTGGTAGAGTGATTCTCAACATTGAAAAGTTAGGGGTAAATATCAAAATTACTATAAATTGTTCTGCTTTTTACATTCAAAATATTTATCCATAAAAAGCTTCAAAATTTGAAAAACAATTTAAGTTATATAACTTTTTAAATTTTGTAACTAGAATTTGGGAGCTCTGGTAGCATAGTGCCTAAGGCACTTGACTGCTCACCAGAAGGCTGGCGGTTCAAACCC
>NW_006921594.1:26741031-26747986 GCF_000298275.1 Orycteropus afer afer
TGAGTTTATTCTAGGAAGATCTCCATATGGATTTGAAAATAGACATTTGCATTCTGCTGTAGCAACAGCTGTATATGTTTTATTTAATTCCAAATAATATCAGTACCTTCTTTTGCAATTCAAGGTAAGTGTGTATAAACAAGCAGCATCATTGTGTGGGTTGTGTATATGTGTGGGAAGGAGTTCCTCCACCTATTTTCTGGATTCCATAACTCTCCACAGTAAACTGACAATAATGTGTGGTAAACCTCCAAAATAAAACTTTGATCTCATTTTGTGGACCATCCAAATTATGCAAAAGGACCAAAACAACAGAGAAGAGTCTGAAATTTTTACTACATTTAAAAGGAACATGACTCATTTTGTTTAAAGTCAAGTCTGTTTTTCTGTGTTTGGAGAGAAGCACATCTTGTCTTTCCTGCTCAGAAAACAACTGCAGTTTGTAATTCAGATTTGTATTTTGGTTTTCAATTCATCTTAAAAGTTTATAAATTGATGTCATAAGGAAAGCTGAGTTATAGTGATGTTAAAAAAGTTCATTCATTGTGAAATGAATAAATGTGTTTGTTAGAAATGAATTTGGGAGAGAAGGCAGATCAAAATATATAGTTTAAAAGACTAGTTTTTCTGTATAACTATAGAGTTTAAGAATAATGTTTTCACAGTTGCATTATCTTCTACACATTTGTCTTTAAAAATGTGTGCTTCTTGAGTAACAGTTTACAACAAATGAAAAATAATTTTGACTAGGTAATACATCTATAAGGTTAAAAAGTGAACTATAAAAAGATGTACAGCAGAAAGTCTCCTATTAGTTTCAGTTCCTAATCCAGCCATTACCCACCACTCCCACTCTCTAACTGTGCTTATTAATTTCTTGTGTATATTTCTGAAGTCTTTATCCTATGTTTTTAAAGCATATATAAATAAATATAAACATGTACTGTTATCTCCCGCTTTTTTACCCAAAATATTACAATGAAGCTTAGTATGAATACGTTTTCACACTTTTTTCCACCTTAATGGTGTATCTTAGAGATCTTTCAATATCAGTCTATTCAAATACGAATTTAACACCTTAACACAAATGCGTTAACACATAACAGTGCGATTCTGACTACAGAAGAAAGAAAAAAGGATAATTCCTTGGTAGTACAAAATTATAACCACAAAATCAAACTAAACCAGTTGTAATTGAGTTGATTCCAAACCCTGGTGACTTCCTGTATGCTTAATAGAGCTGTACTTCATAGAGCTTTCAATAGCTGTTTCTTCTGAAGGAGATCACCAGGGCTTTCTTTCAGCTCACCTCCGGGTGAGTTTGAACTAGCAACGTTTTGGTTAGAGTTGAGCACTTAACCATTTGTGCCACGCAGGGGAAAATTTTAGTAAATTGTTAATATTATCTGCTGCTTTAAGGGAATTATTGCATATAACTAAGGAGAATGGGAATGGTTTGCATGGTACTATATACAGTGAGAATCTTCTAAACAATTCGTAAACTAAATATGGGGAAATAAAATTATGCCTAATATAAGTCTTCATAGAAAGGACAGTAGTCATTATTTTAAATAAATACAAATAACTACTTGGTGTTTAATATATTGTGCCTTATTTTTAGAATTGTGAACTTTTATAATAACTTAATAAAGAGGATAATTATAACAAAATGATTATATGTTTATTCTTAAAGCATATCAAAGATTTTGTTTTTCAACTTTAATACATTTTTTCTGTGTTTTAATTGCTTGATCTAAGTAAACTGAAAAAGTAAATAAATAGCATTAAGTGTATAGAATTAACTTCAGAGGACTGAATAAAGTTAAAAATGAAGACAAGATATGAAAGTTTTCAAATTGGGAAAGATAAGCCCTTTCAAAGGCTGAGATTAGTGAAGACTGTATTAGAATTTAAATTCTTTCCACTCTTAAATATACTCAACATAGGCTTTGAATAATGGTTACGTTGTTGTTATGTGCCGTCAAGTCGGACCCGACTCATAATGACCTCTCCTTGGGTTTTCCAGGCAGTACCACTACGGAAGTAGATTGCCTAACTTTCCTTCCGAGGAGTGGCTAGTGGGTTTGAACCGCCAGCCTCTTGTTTAGCAGTCAAGTGCCTTATGTACTATGCTACCAGAGCTCCCTTGAATAATGGAGGAAGGGCATTAAATGATCACAGTTTCTCTGACATATATCTTTTTTTTTTTTTTTTTTTTTTTACCCAATAGTGATAGGGAAAGACTTCTAATAAACTTTTAATTCCAAAATAGTACATAAATCAATCACTAAAATTAGTAAAACCACTCACTCTTTCACTCTAAGTCTGACATTATCTAAAATGTTGTTGTTGTTAGGTGCCATCCAGTCGTTTCTGACTCATAGTGATCCCATGAACAGCAGAACGAAACACTGCCCGATCCTGCGCCAGCTCCATGATCCTTGCTATACTTGAGCCCATCATCGCAGCCACCGTGTCAACCCATCTAGTTCAAGGCCTCCCCCTCTTTTGTCGACCCTCCACCCTACCAAGCATGACATCCTTCTCCAAAGAATGGTCCCTTCTGACAACATGAGGAAAATAGGTGAGACAAATCTTGCCATTCTTGCTTCCAAGGAGCATTTCGGGTGCACTTCCTTCAGGACAGATCTGTTAGTTCTTTTAACGGTCCATGGTACTTTCAGCATTCTTCGCCAGCACCACAACTCAAAAGCATCAACTCTGTTTTGGTCTTCCTTATTCATTGTCCAGCTCTCACACGCATACGAGGCGATTGGAAATATCATGGCTTCTGTCAGGCGCACCTTAGTCCTCAAGGAGACATCCTTGTTCCTCAGCACTTGAAACAGTTCCTTCACGGTTGACTTTCCCAATGCTACACGTCGTCGACTGCTGCTTCCATTGGTGTGGACTGTAGAACCAAGCAACATGAATTCTTTGACAACCTCAATGTTCTCTCCATTTATTGTGATGCTGCTCATTGGTCCAGTTGTGAGGATTTTTGTTTTCTTCATATTGAGACGTAATCCATACTGCAGACTGTATTCTTCAACCTTCATCAGTAAGTACCTCAAGTCATCCTCACTTTCAGCAAGCAAAGTTGTATTGTCAGAGTATCTCAGGTTGTTAACGATTCTTCCTCCAATCCTGATGCCACGTTTTTCTTCATATAGTCCAGCTTCTTGGATTATTTGCTCAGCATATAGATTGAATAAGTATGGGGAAAGGATACAACCCTGACGCACTCCCTTCCTGATTTTAAACCATGCAGTGTCCCCTTGTTCCGTTGGAACAACAGCCTCCCGGTCAACATACAGGTTCCTCATGAGTACAATCAAGTGCTTGGGAACTCCCATTCTTCTCAATGTTATCCATAATTTGTCATGATCCACACAATCAAAATATACAGTCAGCCACAGGGACCAAGGTAAGGGTGGTATGAGAGGTTTTCAACAGGGAAGCAAACTTGTCTGTCTGTTGTCCTACCGTGGTGACATGTTGATGTGAGTTTTGAGGCTGAGTCATTGGTGTTTCTAACCCAGAGGGATGCACATGGTGCACAGGTATCAGCCCAGTTTACAGACTGAGACAGACTAGGAAGAAGGAAGAGGCCGTCCACTTTTCAAGTAATTGGCCAGGGAAAATCTTATGAATAGCAATTATCTAAGATGGTAAAGTTCTAATTTTATTTTTAAATTTGAATAAAATTTGACCATAGGCATTGATTTGTTATATTTAAACATTAGAAATAAAATCTTTAACATTTATATTCAAATATTAGAAATTAAAGTAGATACTTTGAAAGGTAAAGATGCTGAGGGAATTGGAAAATGACCATATTTTTTCTGTATTGTAGAAGGAAATTTGAAAGGGGTAATTTTTTGAGTATTGGAGATTTTGCTTGTTTTCCAGTTAAATGTGTACTGAGTGGGAGTTCATCCTGTAATGCAGAAAAAACAAAAAACCAAACTCACTGCCATGGAGTTGGATCTGACTCATAGTGACCCCTTCTTGGCTTTCCGAGGTGGTATCACTATGGAAGTAGATTGCCAAACCTTCCTTCCAAGGACATCAAATTAAAATTATAATCTGAATCTTGTTCAGCATTTTAAATTCAACTATCTGCTTTCAAGTCTGATATGGATAAAAAGTGGTTTGCTGAATTAAGTATTTTGTTTGGCAAAATTAGTGCTATATTTTGGTCTTACTTTTTTCCTAATTTTTATGATTTAACTCAGTTCACATGACCTCCTGAAGACATAAAAGAATGGTTTTGTGCTTATTAGCATGTTGGCATATTGCTCTAATCTAGATGAGTCGGGGCCGACTCAACGGCAAACAACAACAGCAACAACAACAACATGCTTAAATTTATTCATTTACATTTAGCTTTTATTTATAAAAATAATGTGCATGGTGGAGATTATTTTCTTAAAATATCAATACCGTGTTCTCCTAAAATATAATAAAACCCTGTTTTTAGAAAAATTCCCTTTTATTTATTAACCTGTGCTTACATCATTAGTGACTCTCATTTGCCACAAAATCTCATTACTAAATTTGTTACTGAACATTAATTTGTAACTTTTACAAGGCTCAAATTTATATAATGGTAAAATTCTAGTGATTCTTAGACAGATATTAACTTCTGAGGACTATTATCATGAGTGCAACTGATAGAGACATAGAAGTTGTAAATGTAAACAATGAAGTACACAGTTTTCCACTTTTGTATGCTTTCTCCTCTTTTCTCTTAGAGCCTCAGAATTTCCAGTAGACAGTTCTAACCACAACATGAAACCAAATTCTCATGTGTTTAATTAAGTTCCATCTGCTTTAAATGGCTTGTCTTCAGTATCTAGTGCTGCTGTAAGAGAAATGCCACAACTGAGTGGCTTTAACAAACTGAAGTTTGTCCTCGTAGTTTCAGATGCTGAAAGTTGGAATTCAGGATGCTGGCTCCGGGGGAAGGTTTCCTCTGTCTGTTGGCTCTGGAAGAAGGTCTTTGTCTCTTTTGAGCTTCTGCTTCTTTTGCTTCACGCACATTTCACGTGGTCTGGTGGCTCTCTTCTCCCATCTCTACTTATTTAATCTCTTTTATATCTCAGAAGAGATTGACTCAAAACATACTGGACGCTAATACTGTCTCATTAACACAACAAAGACAATTCATTCCCAAATGGGATTTTAACCACAGGCATAGAGTTTAGGAATAACAATACATATTTTTTGGGGACAAAATTCAACCCAAACATTCCATACTTTAGTCCCCCAGAATTCATGTTTTTCCCAAATTTACCTCATCCCATTATCCCAAAAGTCTTAAAACAGCTCCAAGTCTAAAATCTCATCTTCTGAATCATATATATGATTCTGAATAAATGTATATTCTTCTGAATCTAGTGTGGGCGAGTTTTAGGTGTATGACATCCTGGGGCAAAATTTGTCTTCGTCTGTGAATGTTTTGGACCTCTTGTGCCTCTCTAACAGAAAATACTACAAGTGGATGGCTTTAGCAAACAGGGATTATTCTCTTACAGTTTAGGAGATTAGAAGTCCGAGTTCAAAGTGCCAGCTCCAGGTGCTTTTTGGAGGAAAACAAAACAAAGCAAAAACAAAACCTGACAAATGAGAGCAACACAATAAAGACTGCATTCCCAAAGCAATTATTTTTAGGGAAGGAAATTGTGACACCATTGTCAAATATTATGTTAAAAAAAAGTGTACTGAAAACTATTTTACACAAAGTTGGTAGCTTTACATTAAGTGTTAATGAAATTGAAAGGAAAATTCTGACATAATGTTTCATCTCAGTATGGCACATAAATAATTTGCATATGTGGTTCACTCCATCTCTTGAATGACCCATCATTGCATCTAGATAGCAGCTTGCAAGCTTTTAAGATCCCAGTCGCTACTTGCCACAGTAGGAGGTGGAACAATGTTTTGTGTAGTACGTTATGCCAATTGAGCTTGATGTCCTCTGCGACTATGGTCCCAAACCCACAGGTTCAACTACTCGGTCCCTCTGGATAGCTGGCTGTGACCAAGCAGTGACTACAACCTTGCCCCTTGTCAGCCCCATTATACACCTGGGAATTCAGATCGTACACATAAAGTTATTGGACCACTCTCTGCCAACCCTATACATGTTCTTGGGTGCACTCCCCACTTCATATACATACCTAATATTTCAGCCTGTCCACCTATCTATCCACCCATATACTCGTGTTTGCCTTCATTGACCATGCCACACTATATGCGTAAAAGGGTTCATCTTTGTTGTCTGTACTTCCCACGTACCTCTCTGTGTCTTTCTCTTCCTCAACGCCACTATATTGATCACTTACATTTGGTACATTGCCCTTCTCTTCACCCATATCAAAACTTATCTCCATCTATCTAACAGTATTCCCTACCTTGCCCTCCCATACCTGGCAACCAACAAAGAAAATGTCCTTCCATGGATAAGTGTTTCTTTGACTTTTACCATAATGGACCAATACAGTATTTGTCCTTTTGTGATTGACTTATTTCACTCAGCGTGTCCTCCAAGTTCATCCACATCATGCAATGTTTTGCAGATTCCACATTATTCTTTAGGGTTGCATCATATTCCATTGTGTGTATGTACCGTAGTTTGGATATTCATTCCTCAGTTGATGGACACCTAGGTTGTTTCCATCTTTTGGCTATTGTAAACAGTGCTGCAATGAACATGGGTGTGCAAATGTCTGTTTTTGTCATGGCTCTAACTTCTTTAGGATATATACCTAGTAATGGAATAGCTGGGCCAAATGATATTTCTAGTTCCAATATTTGAAGGAATCGCCATGCTGCTTTCCACAATGATTGTACATTTTACAGTCCCACCAGCAGTGTATGAGAGTCCCAATCTCTCCACATCCTCACTAGCATTTGTTATTTTCTGTCTTATTGAACTTTGCTATTAGTG
>NW_006921594.1:26752378-26770876 GCF_000298275.1 Orycteropus afer afer
CCAATGATTAATGGATGTCTGCAGCTGTTTCTCTTCAATTTGAGTGGTGCCACATCAGCAAATGGAGGTCTTGAAAGCTTTACCTTATCCATAAGGCTGGGTTTACTCAGATGATGCAGCTCTTTCCCAGTCCTATTTTGAGAGCCTTTTAACCTAACTGGACTATTCATAAAGTAATGTATCAAACAGTGTTTCTTTGATATTCATAAGGTTTTCCCTGGCTAATTCTTTGAGAAGTGGATGGCCTCTTCCTTCTTCCTAGTCTGTCTCAGTCTGTAAGCTGGGCTGATACCTTTGCACCAGGTGCATGCTGCTGGGTTTGAAACACCAGTGGCTTAACCCCAAAACTCGCATCAACATTTCACCACAGTAGGACAAACCAACAGACAAGTTTGTCTCCCTGTTGGAAACCTCTTGTACTACTCTTCCCTGGGTCCCTGTGGCTGATCCTCTTCTGTCCAGGTTCCTGGCTTTTAATCCCCTTTCTTCTGTTCTCCCGTCCTGCTGCTTTGGGTGTGCCTGAGTTTCCTCCCTTCACCTGGATCCCTGTGGCTGACTGCTCCTCTATCCTGGTGCCTGGGCCTTTTAATTCCCTTTCTCCCACTGTCCCGCCCTGCTGCTTTAGCATGCCTGAGTTCTCTCTCCTCACCTGGATCCGTGCAGCTGATATATATATATATACACACATACACACACACACACACACACACACATATATATATGATATACACACACATATATATCTGCCATATCACATATATATATATATATATATGTGATCAGGGAAAGCCCATACACCAAAACTGTGGAAAACTAAACAAACACGCAGTGTGAAATATATTGGTATTTTTCAATTTATAATTTTCTTTTTATAAATTCTTCTTTAAATATTTTTTAGCAGTATTTTAATCTACTTCTCTATGATACTTTAAAAAACTGTTCTTAATTTAATATTTATTGAGTGATTATTAAGTGCTATACCTTAGATACTCAATTGCACAAAGCTGGCAAATAAATCCCATTCTTCATGACACCTAGATTCAAGAGGTGAAGACAGAAAAAAATATCATAAATCAATGAACTGTGTAGTGTGTTATAAGATGAGTGTTATAGAGAAACACGGAGTTGAGACTCGAGAATGGGTACTTTTAATGATAAAAAAAGTGGTAGAAAAGTGGAATTATTGAGAAAATAACATCTACAACTGGACTGATTATGAATGAGAGTTTTTTCAGATGTATGATTGAAGGACAAAAAGTGATGGTGTTAAGAATTGACAAGAGAGTGAATAAAATGTTTCAACTCAATTTCATAGAGAGAGTCACTTTGTGTGAGGAAGCAGCGGATTGTTAGCTAAGAGAGAAGTTCCTTGAAAAACCAATGTGTACTGCAGGCAATGTGCATGTGCAAACTTTTGGGGGTTTGTATTTTTTCTTTCCTCCATAGTAAAAAGCTCTGGTGGCATAGTGCCTAAAGCATTTGACTGCTAACCAGAAAGCTTGGTGGTTCAAACCCACCAGCCACTCCTCAGAAGGAAGGTTGGGCAATCTATTTTTGTAATGATACTGCCTCGGAAACCCAAGGAGGGGTCACTATGAGTCAGATCCGACTTGACAGCTGTGGGTTTTGTTTTGTTTTGTTTTAATAGTAAAAAGCCATTTTTTTTTTCTGTAATTGTTATGGTGATGGACAACATGATTGGGAAGAAAGGTAGTAAATACATTATCAGAAAGGAATAGGAAGTGTCTCCCTTGCCCTTTTGGGAGGAAGGACAGTCATTTTTCTTTCTAATAAATTATTTTTCTGATCTTCAAGAAAGGACAAACAGTTTTGTTGTTGTTGCTAAGTGTAAGATCCAATACATCTTTTCCCACAAATACACTTATTAAAGAAAGAATCCAAATGAGCTTTTAGGACTGAACAAGAATGAAAGAACTCAGAGGAAGAGAGATGGGGCTGAATTAAGGAATAAGAGAAGGGATGTTGGATGTAAGGAATAGGACCACTTGGCCTTTTTCCTAAGAATAAAAAACCCAAATCTACTGTCATTAAGTCAATTCTGACTCATAGCTATCCCTCATTGGGTTTCCAAAGTGGTAAATCTTTACCAAAGTAGATTCCGCAGTCTTCCTTCCATGGAGTGGCTGGTGGCATAGTGCCTAAGGCATTTGACTGCTAACCAGAAGTCTGGTGGTTCAACCCCACCAGCCACTCCTTGGAAGGAAGGTTGGACAATCTAATTCCACAGTGATACTGCCTCAGAAACCCAAGGATGGGTCACTAGGAGTTGGATCTGACTCCACGGCAGTGAGTTTGGATCAGTACTATAAGGACCTCTGGTGGTGGAGTGCTTAAGGCATTTGACTACTAACCAGAATGTTGGTGGTTCAAACACACCAGCTACTCCATGGAAGAGAGATGAGGCAATCTACTTTTGTACAGATTTACTGACTAGAAACTAAATGGGTATGTGGAGGGTGGTGGCAGTAGGGGTGAGGGTGAGGGGGTCACTATGAGTCAGAATCAACTCACTTGCAGTGACTTTGGTTTTATTAGTACTATAGGAGCTCTGGTGGCATGGTGGGTAAGCCATTTGGCTGCTAACCAGAAGGCTGGCTGTTCAAACCCACCAGCTGCTCGGTAGGAAGAAAATGAGGCAATCGGCTTCAGTAAAGATTTATAGCCTTGGAAATACTATGGGGGTTGCTATGAGTCAGAATTTACTCAATGGCAGTGGGTGTTTATTAGGACTATAATTTGATGTATTTTAAAAATATTTTCAGTGAAGAATAGTGTGGTCATGTAAGCAATTTGTTGGTTATTTGTTAAATAAAAGACTAAATGCAGTCTTTGAGCAGATGTCAAAACAGAACCAAAGACATCAACTGATCTCTAAAATAAATTCAGATTTCTATTATTAAACATAGCTTATTTTTGAATTCTCTTTCCTATCCATGCTATAAAATAATAGAGATGAATATTAATTGGCGTAAATTTAACATGTTCCAACACTAATTTCCCATTAAATGCAATAACCAGTCAGACGTCTAGCCAATTGATTCCATGTATTTTGGGATATAGTTTCAGACTCTTTCCTAGAAAAGTCGTATCATACTTAGAATATTACGAGTGTGAAAAATATAATTGTAAAAATATCTGGTGACTTTCTCAACCTTTGTGTTATGTATTGAAAGTGTCTCCCAGAAATGTGTTGTAATTCTGGGATCTCAAAGAGTAGAACACAATTTCCTAGCTTTCAAAGAGTTAAATCTTTACCAAGTCAATTCCAGAGTGTGGAACTTTCATTCAGGTTGGCCAAAAGGATGGTGCTGCTGCCCAAAGATGAGCGGTAGGCCTGCCATGCCCAAGGGGCAGAAGAATGAGACCTACTGGGGCAGAGGGCCTGGAGTTACCACTCAGAGGAACTAGGACAAAAAAGTTGCCAAAACTGAGGGAGCAGAGTTGCCGCCACAGTAGACCTATAAGGTGGAGCGAATCCCAGGGTGGAGGAGCCCCACCCAGAATCCAGAGCATGGCCAACACCTAGAGTGTAATTGAGAGCTTGAGATCTAATATCATTTCTTCTGAGTTCTGGACTTGCTTTTTGCCTGTAATTCCTTCTTTCCCTCTGATTTCTCCTATTTGTAATAGAAATGTCTACTTTATGCCTGTTCCACTGTTGCACTTTGGAGACAGATAAATTGTAATCTAGAGTTCACACATTCAAAGATGAAGAGGAATGTTGCCCTAGATGGAATAGAACTAAAGTCCCACTCATATTTAATTTAGATAATTCAGATGAGATTTCCGACTTGGTGTTAAGACTTTTGGACTTGGTGGGGTGAATGTGCTTTGCATGTGGGAAGGACATGAATTTTGGGGGGACCAAAGGGTGGGTTGTCATGGATTGAATTGTGTCCCCTAAAAATATGTATTTCAATTCATAGCCCATGGTTATAATCCCATTTGGGAATGAATGGGTTATCTGGTTATGTTAATGAGGCAGGATTAGTGTAGAGTGTATATAAAAAAGATTAAACAGGCCATCAAGGTAGCAGAGATAGAGGAAGAGAGATGCCAAACCACAAGAAAATCTCCAGAAGCAGAAGCTCAAAGAGACAAAGACCTTCCTTGGCAGGTGGTGGAGAGAGTTTCTCTAGAGACAGTGGCCTGAATTGTGGCCTCTAGCCTTCTAACCTGTGAGAACACAAAATTTGTTCTTTAAACCCATCCTCTTGTGAGATTTCTGTTATAGCAGCATGAGATAACTAAGACACTTTGCATTTATAAAAAAACTTGCAAAATACTGAAATTAAATTGGAAATCAATAAATTGCATATTTAGTTTTGCATTCATATTTGGGATACAAAATAACTTTTTCCATTTTAATTATATATCTTTCTTGGGGAAAATGGGGGGCACAAACCATTCCTAATGTTCATTTGATTGAGTGTCCTCTTAACCTCTGAAGAACACATAAAAATACCTTTAGTGCTTCAAGCTCAAATATAAAAGAATAATTCACATACTCTGTTGATTGATTCATTTCTTTGGGGGTTTATTACATGTGTTTTGAGAAAGTGTCTTGTTGCAGAGTTTCATTTATATACAATAACGTGAAAACATTCCATGGGTTTAAATTAGATTGATTCAAACTCCTCAAAATGTTTACAATCCCAGATGAAGTGTGATTTATGTAAATTCAATAGTTATTTTGACCAAATGTATTCAGTAGCAATTTTTTACGATGCTCTATAAACCTGAATATTCAAGGAACATAATTATTTCTTTGAAGTTCATTGCTTTTAAGCATTATTCTCCAATTCCTAAGCAGAGATGCCAAAGACTTGATCTTCTAACCCTGATATATATTTCAAAATCTACTATCACTGGATTAATATAAATTCCCCAGTATTAATATCCACCTCAGGTATTAAAAAATATTTCTTGAGAAACTCTGCATTGTGTTTCTAGGATTTAAAAAGTAAAAATGTTTATTAAGCATCATATTTAAGATATCTTAAATATTTTCAAAAAAACTTATAAAGTGGGTACTGATACTACCATCCTCACCATCCTCATTTCACAGATGAGGAGACTAAAGCACAGAGGGTTAATTAGCTTTTCCAAGTTTATATGGATGTTAAATGGCAAAGTTACACTTAAATCCTATTATTCTTACGTTCAGCTCACGCTCCTAGCCACTAATATATTATCAAGGAAGAAGAAGGAGGAGACAGAAAGGAAAAACAAAGAAACCAACCATTTTTAAGTATTAATATGCCCAGGTTCATATATAGAAAATTTACCCTTAATGACACTCTGGTTAGTTTTATCATCCTCCTCCATTTTCTCTATAAAAGATTGATAGTTAAGGGATAGATAGGAATCTGTCCAAGATCTCACAATTTGTAGATACTCATCTGGTGCCTTCAAAGCCCAATATTTTCAGTGTTATGTTATCTTCCATATTCTGGGGATAATGAGTTTTAACTTCTCAGAATTAATATGTGTATTTCTGTTGTATGAATTAATTTTCAAATTCCTAAAATAAAGGGCTATGGAACTACTAAAGGAATAGACTAAATTCATCATCATATTTATAAAAGATTCAGTTATATTTCTCAATTTGCAGGAAATATTGTAGAAAATTGTAGTGACTATATGAGTTGGGGCCGACTCGATGGCTCATAACAACAACAACAACATATTTTCATACAAGCCCTCTCTTGTGGAGTCAAAGAACTGTAGACAGTTTCAGGGATACACTTTACTGCCTCAGCAATCTCAAAAGAAAAAGGATCTCCCTCCAGCCAAATCTAAGATACGCACTAATTTGTTCTGATTGAGCCCATTCTGAACCAATTATTGAGGTCAAAGAGATATAAGCCATGATTGGTCAAGCCTAAATCTCATGAATCCTTTCATGTGCATCAACTCACCCAACCCAAAAGGACTAAAAGTGGCAGGAGAGATGATTTTTCCAGAAAAAATGTGAGTTCTGTTCCCAGAAAAGTAAGGGTTAGGCCAGATGATGAAAGGCTGGTCTGAGAACGAAAATGGACGAGAAGACAATTTAGTTGAAATTTTCTTCGCTATGATTTATAACAGAACCAGGAAAAACAATCCCAAAGGGTGAAAGCAGCTCCCTTAGTTCCTTGCAGAGGCCTGTCTGAAGTTCCATATGTAATGCTACATATGTGGCAATTTGCCAGTCCTTGTGACTGATCTGCAGGCCCATTGCCAAATTATACCATCAGCTTGGTGAAGGAGATATGTCAGCACCCCGGAGTTTACTTAATACTCTATAAGGGAATTATTGCTGCCCTACATTTACACATTCTGTGTTTGATTTCTTATTGTGTCCTTGGCCTGTCCCAGTATGGACTGGATGCTGGTCAGGCTAAAACAACAAACGTGCACCAAAAGAGAGCAATCACTAAAGAAGAAAAATACAACTATAAATATATGAAAATGCTAGCATATGCTGGTAACAAAATTATAGTAAATTATTGCAACACAGGTGTTTTACACCTATCAGATTAACAATGATTTAAAAATGTATACTATGCTAATTGTATGTGAGGATGGAGAAATGAGGCTTTTCCTATATTGCTTACGGTATTTAAAATGGGTATTAATTCTATGGGACAATCTGCCATGTACTTACTGATCTTTTAATAAAAGCAGTCTTTCCTTAAAATATTGATATTTATTTCAGTAAAACACTATATTTATATTTATAGAAATATATGTATAGACATTAAAAAAAAAAAAACCTCATTGCCATCAAATTGATTCCAACTCAGAGCGACCCCCATTGGATTTCCAGGGCTATAAATCTTTATAGAAGTAGAGAGCTCTATATTTTTCCATGGAGTAGCTGGTGGGTTTGAACCACCAGCCTTCTGGTTAACAGTCACATAGGCGCTATGCCACTAGAGCTCCCAGATGTATATATTAATATACATTAATGTTTTAAATATAGAATGTATATATTATAGCAATAACCTAGTAATTAATGGGAAAAACTATATCTGGCTATAATTCACACTTAGCTGATCTACATTTTATTTCCATGGCAAAAACGCCACTATTTTTAAAATTTTGAATTTACATATTTCAAATTTTAATCACTGACATTTAGAATTCATTTTGGAGAATGTTTTCCTCAGATTTTCTAAGGCAATGTTTTCTAAAGGAGCCTTGATATCTTAGATTCAGAAAAAAAAAAAAAAGTCATTAGTCAACTATCTTCAGTGTGTTTGAGAAGGGCCACACTGTCAAAATTTTTAAGATGCCCCCTAAAAGAAAGGTATTGTTAGTGGCTTTATATGTTCTGAAAAGGAAAACATCTGGGTAATGTAATATGTTGTAATTTATAAATTTATGAGGTGATATTGGAAATATAATTCATGTGCTGGCCTACAAAATACTGAAATCATATATATTTTAATGAAACACATGTATTATATAAAGTAATCCATGTATATTATTTGGTATACACATATTAAGTACTAAATCACCATTTTTTTCATTGTATTGAAATGCAAATATAAATTACATTAATACCTATTATGAAAATAATAATTAAACTCATAAAATATTGCAAATATTCCCTGAAAGTTCATTTTGTGTATAAAAATTTCGCAATTACATGCACAGATGACAGATTGACAACAGAATAGCCAATGAACTGAGATAAAGCAAAATGTATGAAATTAACAGATTCACACAAAGTTATTTTAGTAGATATTTAAACTAGAAAGACTGTAAATTTGAGATAAATGGTTTTCTTTAAAAGTAAAATGAAATCTACATTGTTTTCTATCAAGTGAATTTTTTTCTTCTTTTACTTTTCCATTGCTTAAGGCACTTGAGTGCTAACCAGAAGCTGGCAGTTCAAACCCACCAGCCACTCCTGGGAAGGAAGATGGGGCAATCTACTTCCCTGGTGAAACCCCCTCGGAAACTGAAGAGGGGTCGCTATGAGTCGGATCCGACTCCACGGCAGTGAGGTGTTTTTTTTACTTTTCCATAAAAATGAACAAGTCTGAGAATCCTGGTATGAGTTTTTCATGAAATGTAGAAAATATTCCTTTTATTTCTAGACAGCTGAGGCATCTTCACGTCAGTTTTGACTAAAATAAAATAACTAAAACTATTAAAAAAGAATTTTTTTCCATCCCATGTTTTCGAGATCAGGTTATCGTTAGCCTGGAAGAAAAATAGTTCTGAGAATTTTTTTTTTTTCAATCTGCACAGTTACTAAGATGGACTTCAGATTTAGTTGTGATTATAGGCATACTGCTACACCTTGAACTGTCAGGAGCAAATAGCTAAGTTATTTTCTGAAGATTGATTCTGAGTAGCAGTGTGGTTGAAGGGGTTAACGACCCAGGCATTACCATGAATGTTTCCAAATACTGCCTCCCATGCAGAGCAAACATACTGCTGCAAATATGCTCTCCATGATCAAAAGCCCACATTCCATTCATTGCTCACTATACTTTCAAAGTGCCAATTGAAGCTCTTTCTTCCTTTAGCTAAATGTTCTTTTCTCAAGGAAAAAAAAAAAATAGGGGGGAAATCATTAGAATTAGCATGACATCTAGCTTTGAATTAAAAAGCTAGCAGGAAATCTAATTTTAAATTTCTAATTCAAGTCCACAAAAATTAGCTCATAACTCTCAAGGAGGGGCATGTCTTCTTGGAAAGGGCATCCCAGGATTAGCAGGGGCCTGAAGTAAGGGAAGAGGAACTCTGGAGGTGCAGTGGTTAAGGCATTTAGCTGCTAAGCCAAAGGTCAGTGGTTCAAATCCACCAGCCTTTCTGCGGGAGGAAGATGAGGCAGTCTGCTTCTATAAAAATGTCCAACATTGGAAACCCTATGGGACAATTCTACTCAGTTTTGTAGCGTTGCTATGAGCAGAATTGACAGTAGTGGGGTTAGTAGGTTGGGAGGTAAGGCATCTTTGCTTTCCCAGTCTCCTCAAATAAGAGAAGTACAAATCTTTTAACAACTGTAACATGTATTGAGCTTTATAAACTTTGTGTCTTTTAAAAATTACAACACACAAAAAAATGATTACTGAACCTAAGTTTCTATATGAAACTAGTCCAACAAACTGAGTTTTAGTGAGAATAATTAGTTCTCCCAAATTCAAAGTGATTACATAGTTGGTTATGATTTAAAATCATATCTGTTTGTTTCCAGAGCCATTATCTTCATCCGGTACGTTATACTTCTATCGGAAAATGACAATATTCTGTGTTTTTGTTGACATATACAATGCTATGGAAGAATAGCATAGTGGCTAAAGGCACTTGACTGCTAACCAGAAGTCTGGCGGTTCAAACCCACCAGCCACTCCTCGGAAGGAAGATGGGGCAATCTACTTCCGTAGTGATACTGCCTCAGAAACCCAAGGAGGGGTCGCTATGAGTCGGGTCCGACTTGATGGCACATAACAACAACAACAACAACATGGAAGAATAAGAGAGGAAACCACTCATGTTTCCTGAATTAGAGTAGAAGAAATTTTATGTTTATTTATAATAATAATCTTATGAGTTTAATTCACCATGCATCAATTGTTTTTTATTAGCAATGATATTTTAAGAAAATTTTAAGATATTTAAAAATTTAACTTATGGAAAATAGCCAGAGTATTTCAAGATAAAAATATATGATGAGGACATATGCAAGCATATTTAATGAAGAGTAAACAATCACTAAGGATGGAAAAATAAGTTGTGTGTTTTGTAGTGGGCCATTGTTTTTGCTTGTTCTGACTGTAAAAACCTTATTATATGTTACAGAATCATGTCCCCATAAAACAGAGTTGAAGTCTTAACCCCTGCACCTGTGCATGTGACCTTGTTTGGGGAAATAGTGTTTTCCTTTGTACATATTAGCAGTTAAGTTAACAGAGTCATACCATAGCAGGGTGGATCCTAATTCTGATCCCTTTTGAGTAGTGTCTTAGAAGAAAGAAGTACAAACAGGGAATAGAATCACATACAGCAGTAAGATGCCATGATCAGGATGCCAAGAAATTTCAAGAAAGGCCTGGAGCTGCCAGAAACTGAAAGAGACCAGGAAGGATCTTCCCCTAGAGAGAATAGTGAGAAAATATAGCCCTGTTGGCACCCTGGAATAGGACTTCTACCCTCCAGAACTTGGATAAAATAAATTTCTGTTCTCCCAAGCCACCCACTTTGTGGTATTTTGTTGTGGCAGCTTTGGTAAACTAAGGCAGCATCTAATGGGGGAGACGTTCACAAATGAAAATTATAATGCAATATTTTAATGCTAGAACGTGTGTGTTTAAAATACTAACTAGATTTATGAGGAAGGAGGCACTGTTATTATGGTGTGGCATTTTGGCATTGGTGTCAGGTGCCCTTGAGTCTATTTCAACTTGTAACAAGCCCATGTGTCAGACTAGAACTGCCCCCATAGAGTTTTCTAAGTCGTAATCTTGACACGAGCAGATTGCTAACTCCTTTCCCACCTCCATTGGAACTTTTTAGAATTTAGTAGATGCGTAATATTTTATTACACTAAACTCATTGCCATCGAGTCGTGTCTGACTCATAGAGAACCCTCCTTGGGTTTCTGAGGGGTCTCTATGGAAGTAGATTGCCCAATCTTCCTTTTGAGGAGTGGCTGGTGGGTTTGAACCACCAGTCTTCTGGTTAGCAGTCAAATGCTTTAGGCACTATGCCTTGTTTTTGTTATGTGCCGTCGAGTCAGACCCAACTCATAGCGACCCCTCCTTGGGTTTCTGAGGCAGTATCACTATGGAAATAGATTTCTCAGTCTTCCTTAGGCACTATGCTACCAGAGCTCCCACTATGCCACTAGAGCTCCCAATAGGACATCAACAAATACATAAAGGTTGGAATAGCATTTGGATGGAGAAAATGCCTAAAAGTTTCTTGTGTGTTTAGAGTATGTTGTGGAGCATGGTGTAGTGAAAAATGTGCATTGTCCAATAGGTAGAATTTTGTGCTAAGAAGCCTAGTCTTTGGGTAAATAACATCAGATTTATGTTTTCGACAGTTTGGCAACATGGAGTTTGTGAAGTGATAAGAAGTTTGGAGAGAAGCAAGGCAGAAAAATTGGAGAGGAAAGTGAATACAGTAGTACGGATTTGAGATAGTGAGTTTGCTATTAGGGGAGTAGGATTGGAAATATGAGATGCAAAATGAGTTAAACATGGACAAGGAGTGAGTTACAGGGAGAGAGGCTAGTGGGCTTTAGGATGACACAAAGAACTTGGTAGATAGGAACAGAGTTAGTAAGCATGCTGGGTCCGCTTGAGGGGACTGGTCCAAGGCCAGGTACAGGACTCTTGAGAGCTGCAGCAGCCAGCTGGTGAGTACAGCACCTCCCTTATACTGAAGTGCACACTACTGCTCTAACCACTGTCGGCGAAAGGGCACCTCCCATGAACTGCAACCAGAACATTGCTGGGTGACTCTTCAGTTTAAGCAGTTCTTGTCATTTTTCCAAAGGCTTTCTTCAGCCTTCAGCAGATTTACCTTGTAGACAACACTTGTGTTCCGGGACAGTCATAAGGCCAAGAGAATCAGAAAATGGATCCTGGACTCCTAAGTCTATAGAAAGGAAGGCCCTTCTCCACACTCTCCTTGGGTATTACTAAATAAAATCAGTTTTGTATATACCCTTGAGCCCACATAATGGAAAAACACTTGGGGAGAATTTTAACTCTGTTGACTTTGTACAGTTTTAATGAATATCAAATTACATAATACATATGAAAGCAAAGATACTTTAAAGCATTGTACAGACACAGTTTTTACTATTATCACTCACTTGGCATCTCTAATGCATTGTTTTTTGTTATTTGTCTCTAAGTAAACTGAAAAATTCTGGAACAATAATTGGTTTGTGAATTGTGCTGAATTCAGCTCTCTGATTTCTGTGAGTCTTTAGCTTAGTGCCTTATACTGTAGGTTCTCAGTTTATATTTGTTGATTCATCAAAGGAAACTTTCAAACGTGCTTGGTGGCATAATATAATAAAATCTCAATAAATTAGGGGAAAATGTGAAAGAAAACATTGACTTCAGCTGTCACTGCTATGAATAGTGAGTCATATTACAAAATGCTCAAGGCAGGTCTCTTTGGCATCACCAAGGAGATAAATATAGTGTTAGCATAAAATAATTTCTAGTTCTCAGAGAATGACATCCCATTATAAAATCTCTAAGTTAGAATTGTTTTAAATTTTTTTTCTTGGTAGAGTCTAAGAGGAATTACCTGCTGGCAAAGCAGGCATTTATAAATGATTTGATCAGATTTCATTACATAATGGCCAGGAAAGAGAAGTTAATTTTTATAGTTTAATTCAAAACTTTAAAAAAAAATTAATCAGAAGTCAATTTTCAGTCAGAGTGATACAGGAATGGATGTTGTTGTTGTTGTTATGTGCCATTGAGTGGGCCCCGACTCATAGTGACTGCTCTTTGGGTTGCCAAGGCAGTATCACTATGGATGTAGATTGCCCAGTCTTCCTTCCGAGGAGTGGCTGGTGGGTTTGAACCACCAACCTTCAGGTTCACAGTCAAGTGCCTTATGCACTATGCTACCAGATATAAATTCGTAATTCTAAGTCAAAAGTCTTCTATAATCTTAATGATGTGATTTGATTTTGGATGCAGTTTAGATTAGCAATTTAGTCTTGCACTAACAATTTGCATTAAAAATATGTTCTAGTTACTATGACTTGAGAGAAGGATAATCTAACTGCTATTTTTCTCTTTCAGAGTTAAGGCAGCTTAGATTGTTATAAACACAGCTAATAAAATTACTGTTAAGTATAAGAATTAATAAAATATATGATACAGTGAATACAATAGAGAAGATTTGTGCTCAATAGATTATTTAAAAAAAACATTTAATTTTGTTTTAGGTGAACATTTATAGAAAAAATTAGTTTTCTATATTGAACAATTTTTATATAGATTTTTCTGTGACATTGGTTACAATTTTCACAATATGTCAGCATTCTCATTATTTCCATTCTGTTTGTTCTGTTTCCATTAGTCTAGCTTCCCTGCTCCTCTTTGACTTAACATTTTAGCTTTTGGGTAAATTTTGACTTTTTGGTTTCATATAGTTGATTATTTAAGGAAACACATTACTCACAGATAATAGTTTATTTTATAAGCCAATCTATTTGGCTAAAAGGTGGCTTCTGGGAGTGGTTTCAGTTCCAAGTTCAAATGGTGTCTCAGGGTGAAAGTCTTAGGCTTCCTTTAGTCTCTAGTAGTTCAGTAAGATTGACCTTTTTGGGAATTTGAATTTTTTTCTACGTTTTTCTCCATCCCGTCTGGGACCTGGTCAGAATGGATTTAGTGTTATTCAGCCATCATACAGTTTTGCTGTCAGGCCAGAAAAGGCCATGATCATGTGAGCTATTAGTACTGTAGATTAGTTTCTCCTTTGGGCCTTCGGTTTTCTTAATTCTCCTTTGCTCCAGATAAGTAGAGACCAATAGTTGTATCTTACATGGCCACTGACAATCTTTTAAGACCTCAGGCACTATTTACCAAACTAGGATGTAGAATCTAGAATGTAGGATATAGATAAATTGTCCCATGAGATTATGGTCCTAAGCCTTTCAACACAGTAAACCTCAAGGTGTTTGGACATGT
The DNA here is from genome assembly GCF_000298275.1 of Orycteropus afer afer. Lineage (NCBI taxonomy): Eukaryota > Metazoa > Chordata > Mammalia > Tubulidentata > Orycteropodidae > Orycteropus > Orycteropus afer. Next base: position 26,766,067 of record NW_006921594.1, read on the forward strand.
GTAGGAAGTCTCTGTAACTATTTCCCCAATGTACTTTATTTTGTATATACGAGTATATATGCCAAACACACAAACACATATATACATATGCCTAGAGATACACTTATACATGCATCTTCATGTATTCACATATGCATTCCTATACACATTTATACATACATCTACTTATGTAAACAAAGGCTGGTGGTTCAAACCCACCAGCCACTCCTCAGAAGGAAGATTAGGCAACCTACTTCTGTAGAGATACAACCTCTGAAACCCAAGGAGAGGTCACTAGGAGTTGACTTGACTAGATGTTATAACCATACTCATATTTTTTTATAGTTATTACTGTTGCTTTAAAATGATAAATGTCATAGCATTTACTGAAACTATCCCTTAATCTTGTATACTTATCAATGCCTTCATTTACCTTCATCATGTTGTTCAGACTTCATTATTGGATATTTTCTTTTCCATCACAAAGAAATAACAACTGTCAACTATCTAGAAAGTGATTCTCCCTTCTTCCCCTCCCATCCCTAGTAGCCATCAAATAACATTACTTTCTGTGTGTATACCTATTCCTGAATTTTTATGAAAGTGAGGCTAAACAGCATTTTCAGTGAGAAGTACAACAATAATAAATGAAGAGGTTTTAAAAAAGTTATCATGATAGGAAAATATATGATAGAAAAGATTTCCTAAGTATGTTCTTCAACTAAAGTCTACTTTTAATTTACCGTATAAACTGGCCTAAATGCCTCCATATGTGGTTACAAATTAACCATGAAATGTTAACAATTTAGTACAAGAAGCTTATTTCTTACTCTCACAGTGTGATATGGATTAGGATAGATTCTCAATGTCAGTTTATCTCCAACAAAAAACTCAGAGAATCAGTCTTTTTCAATGTAATGATATTCTTAATTTAAACTCATTATTTCTAAAGAGAATCAAAATGAGGCTTTGGAGACAGTCCAGGAAGTACCTATATTATTTCTACCTGCTTCCATTGCCCATAACTGAGATTCATAGACTCAACAGAGCTCCAAGAGTATGGAGTATTTCTATGTTTTCATTAAAAAGAACTTATTGTATCTGCAATATGTCTCATACTGCTTGTTTCCCCACCTCCCTGCCCCATAATAAGAAGGACCTCAATACACAGTTGGGAAAACGTTTAATAAAGATTAATTATTCATATCTCTTCACATCCCTCATATGCTGTCATTGAATAAAATCATCCTTTCCAATTCGGTAAAAACAGAACTTTTTCCATTTTTCCCAGTAAATTTTCATCTTTTCATTCCTCTTTTTCAGCATATTTACTTAGCCTTATTATTTAATTAATTCCCTTGCCTCTGGAAATAAAATTCTACCATACTTTCTTTTGCAACACTTCACAGTCACAAATACGAAACATCCTACTGAGAAAACACAGTTGCCTAAGAGCTGATTCTTTTATCCCTTGGTCTTTTTCCTTCAGTATGATGAATAAATGATTTTATGGAAGTAGTCATTACTGGTTGTACCTATTTACCACAACCGAAGAAAGTGCTTGACCACATCCAGATGCTAAGGTTTTAAGGGATATTGAATTATTTCTTGGAGATGGTTACTGGGTTTATCACACCCCCAATGATCTCTGAGAACTAGGAAATATCAGAGGATAAGTTGCAAAATCAGTCATAATTATGAATTTGAGATACAAATCCCTGTCACTTCCATAAGATAGTAAAGTTTACCTATTTTACTCCCTAACTACAAGTCTACAAATTACCTTGAGTTGCAGGACCTTAAATGTACTTACAGAAATGGGGGAGGATAATTTTGAATCTTTATCTGTTCAACTTTTCCAGGGTCTGCTGTGTATTTTAACTATACTTAAAGTCTGAGAGTTCCAGTAAGATAGCAGAATAGGCAGACAGACTACACAGCCCATCTTCAACAAAAAAAAGGGGAACCAATTAACACAGATCAGAAGATAATCCTGGAGCCCTGAGCTTTGAAGGGAACGATATAGAAGTGGCTTAAACTCCAAATAGTAGAAGAAATTGCATAAAAACAACAAAAAAGGACACATATGGAACTGCAGTCTGTCAGCAATCCTAAGGGCACAGACAGCTTGGATATTGCTGAGTGGTGTTAGGACCTAAGAATTAACCTAAAAATCACCCCTGCTAGCCAGGAGCTGCATGGAGGACTTCACTGGTAGCTGGTGAATAAAAGGGGAAGAAGTGGAGAGAAAGGCAGCTGAGCTGTGGACTTTTGCCTGTCTGAAGGATGCAGCCATTTTGAATGTTTACTAGCTGTTCAACCATTTTGAATATTTAAATTGACAGCATCCTCCCAGATTCCAGGAACTTAAGAATAGGCTCCACTTGCTGGGAACCACGAAGACATTCTGGATGCCAAAGACTGGACAGGTGTGATATTCTCACTGTTACTCTTAGACCCCACACTTTATTGGTGAATGGAGGTGCAGCCATCCCTCACTCCCACCCACCTTCTGTGCTGGTAGGCCTTCCAACCCAATCTGTGTGCTCTGACAGAGGTTGGGTGCCCTGCCCAGATTTTTTTTCTTTTCCTTTTCTTCTTCAGTTTGTTTATTTTGTCTGTTTTAAAATTATTATTATTATTGTCCTTATTATTATTATTATTTATTCTTCCATTCCCAGGTTCTAGTTTTCAGCTTTTTCTCTCTTCTCTGTTCCTGGTTCCCATTTTTATCTTTCTTGTGGTTAACCCCATTCCTTGTTTTTCTTTTTGCATTTTTCACATTTTTTCCTCATTTTTCTCCTACTCTACCCTTTTTCTCTTATTGCCCTCTTCCCAGATATTGCAGTTTTTATAAATTCATTTTTGGTTATTGTCCCTGTGTGTTTACACAGTGTTTTTTGTCCACTTGCTTTAACTTTTTTGATGGTTATTTGATCATTGTTTTTGTCTAACCAAGTGGGATACAGCAACAGTGACCATATGACACAACTACACCTGAACGTCCTGTAGCTTCACTTAATGAGTGAGAGCCACCACTTCCTTCTTCACCAACTGGCCAGTGATAAATGACCACCAAGAAAAGCCTGATTCACCCTTAACTACTATTGACAAACAGTTAACAGAGATCTAAATTCAACAATGTCATAATGTCTCAGAGAAAACAGAACATCACAGTCTACACATAGAAGCGAGATAAAGTAATAGAAACAAGGGAGGGGCATAGAGACCCAGAACACATCCTTGAGGCAAAAGCAGCATTAGAACCCTCTGATAAGTAATTCAAAGAATTATATTTAAGTATCTTCAAAGGATCGAGAGACAGATCGAGGAAAACACTGACAAAACTAAGGAAAACACAGACAAAACACTAGAACAATTTCAGAAGAAAATACAAGAACAAAATGAAAAAAAAAAAATTGAAATCATACAAAATCTACAGATAGAAATCCAGAAGATTAACACTAAATTTTCAGAAATAGATAACACATTGAAAGGGCAAAGGAGTAGAATTGAATCAATGGAAAACAGAATTAATGAGATTAAAGACAAATACCTGAATACTTCTGGAAAGGGATTAATCAGAAAAAAAGATGAAAACAAAATGAAGAAAGCCTAAGGTTATGGGGAATACCATCGAAAGGAATAATCTACATGTAATCAGAATTCCAGAACAGGAAGAGAAAAAGAAAACCACTGAGAAAATTGTCCAAGATTTCTTGGAAGAGAACTTCCATCATATGATGAAAAATGAGAATATATCCATTTAGGAAGTCCAACAAACCCCAAACGGGGTAGACCCTAAAAAAAAATCATCAAGACATATTATCATCAAACTCATCAAAACCAGAGACAAAGAAAGAATCCTGAAAGCAGCATGGGGAAAAGGAAAAGTTACTTACAAGGATAACCAACAATAATAAGCTTTGATTTCTCAGCGGAAATCATGCAAGTGAGAAAGGAATGGAATAGCTTATGTAAAACCTGGAAAGAAAATAATTTCCAACCAAGAATTATATACAAATAAGAATTATATACAAAATTGTTCCTCAAATAGAAGGTGAAATTAGGAGATTTCCAGATAAGCAGAATTTAAGGGAATTTGTTAAAACCAGGCTAACCTTATAAGAGGTACTAATGGGAGTCCTTTGAACACAGAACCAATAATAGCAAATGGCAACCGGCCATTAATACACAAGATGACATATCCCAGAAAACAACACATCTATGGACGTATTCAAAGTAAAATATGCTTACAAGATTGTTAACAGAGAACCAGAGACATCAACTGGCAAATGAGGACAACTACAAACCAAAAAGAGGAAAAAAAAATCTGGGCAGGGTGAGGTAGGGCACCCAGGCTCCATCAGACCACACAGACTGTGATGGGATTCCTGCCAGCCCAGAATTTCTAAATGATGAGGAAGTCAAGAGAGTTGCAGCATAGAATGGACTGTTCTGAACTTGGGGAGAAAATTACAAATCACAGGGTAACCTCAAAGAGATTTGATAAACCACATTACAATAAAAAGAGGACAAGCACAAATATTTAGCAGTTACTAAAGCAACAGCAATGAAGGAAATGATAACATGATTCATAAACATAATGAGATTAGCACAGAAAATTGTATGGAACAAAGACTCTAGTAACACCATGAAAAAAACACATAACAAAATGACAGCAACCAATTCATACAGGTAGATAATTACACTGAATGTTAATGGATTAAATACAACAGTTTTTTTCTTATACAGTGTATAAGACTGGACAAGAAAACATAACTCATCAATATGCTGTCTACAAGAGACACGCCTTAGAGACAAAGACAAA
>NW_006921594.1:26772566-26773337 GCF_000298275.1 Orycteropus afer afer
CATAATAAAGGGCAAATATACAAAACCAACAACCAACATTATTCTCAATGAAGACAGACTGAAGCCATTCCCCTTTCGAACAGGAACCAGTCAAGGATGCCCTCTCTCTCCACTTCTATCCAACATTGTATCGTAAGTCCTAACTAGGGCAATAAATCAAGAAAGGAAAATCAAAGGCATCCAAATTAGTAAGGAAGAAGTCAAACTATCTCTATTTTCTGATGATGTGATCCTCTACCTAGAAAACCCGAGAGACTCAGTAAAAAATCTACTGGAACTAATCGAGAGATTTAGCATAGTGGCAGGATACAAGATCAACTTCCAAAAATCAGTTGGATTCCTCTACACCAGCAAAGAGATTGTTGAAAAACAAATAGGGAAATCAATACCATTTGCAGTAGTTACAAAAAAATAAAAACTTGGGAATAAATCTTACCAGGGACACAAAAGACCTATACTATAAAGAAAACTATAAAAGATTACTTCAAGAAACTATAAAGAGGTCAACATAAATGGAAGAATATACCGTGCTTAGTGGATAGAAATATTGAATATTGTGAAAATGTCAGTTCTACCCAAAGCAATCTATATTCAATGCAATCCCAATCCAGATCCCATCAACATTCTTTAAAGATATAGAAAAACCAGTCACTAACTTTATTTGGGAGCTCAGGTAGTGTAGTGCCTAAGGCACTTGACTGCTGCTAACCAGAAGGCTGGTGGTTCAAACCCACCAGCCACTCCTTGGATGGAAGGGTGGGCAATCTACTT
>NW_006921594.1:26775751-26781548 GCF_000298275.1 Orycteropus afer afer
AGACATATGAAGAAATGCTCATGATCATTAGCCATTAGAGCAATGCAAATCAAAACAACAATGAGATACCATCTTGCCCCAGCACTAGTAGCAAAGTTCAATAAGATATAAACAACAAATGCTGGCAAGGATGTGGAGGAATTGAGACTCTCATACACTGCTGGTGGGACTTTAAAATGGTAAAACCACTGTGGAAAGCAGTATGGTGATTGCTTAAAAATTTGAAATTAGAAATACCATTTGACCCAGCCATTCCATTACTAGTTATATATTCTAAAGAAGTGAGAGTCAGCATAAGACAGACCTATGCACACCCATGTCCATCGCAGCACTATTTACAATAGCCAAAAGATGGAAACAATCTAGGTGTCCATCAACAGAAGAATGGATAACCAAACTATGGTACAAGATACAATGGGATACTATGCAACCCTAAAGAATAACGAGGAATCTGCAAAATACCACATAAGGTGGATGAACTTGGAGGACATTATGCTGAGTGAAATAAATCAATCAAAGAAAGACAAATATTGTATTAGTTTGTTATTGTAAAAAGTCAAGGAAAGGTTTATATATGGAAGGAAATTTTCTTTGTTGGTTACCAGGGGTAGGATGGCAGGGGAGGCAACACTATTAGATAGCTAGAAAGTATTGATTTGAGTGAAGAGAAAGACAATGTACCAAATGTGAGTGATCAACACAGTGACACTGAGGAAGAGGAAGACATAGAGAGGTACATGGAAGGTACAGACAACAAAGATGAACCCTTTTGCACATATAGTTCTGTGTTGTCAGTGAAGGCAAGCATGGATATAAAGGTGGATAGATGGGTGCACAGGCTGAACTATTAGATATGTCTATTCAGGGGGGAATGTGCAGACAATGTTTCTACAAGTGTATTGGTATTTTCTGTAAGAATTCCCAGGTGTATAGTAGAGCTGACAAGGGGCAAGTTTATTGTCACTTCTTGGACTCAGCCAGCTACCCAGAGGGACCAAGTAGTTGGACCTGTGGGCTTGGGACCATAGTCGCAGGGGACATCAAGCTTAATTGGCATAGCATGCTACACAAAACATTGTTCCACATCCTACTTTGGCGAGTAGCGACTGGGATGTTAAAAGATTGCAAGCAGCTATCCAGATGCAACGATGGGTCTCTACTCATCCAGGGAAAAGAAGAATGAAGAAAACCAAAGATTCATGGAAGTAATTAGTCCAAGAGACTGGTACACCATGTGATGCTCAGCCTATGAGACTAGAAGAACCAGATGGTGTCTGGATATCACTGTCAACCACTCAGAGGGGGATCTTTGCAGGAGATCCTGGAGAGAGTGGGTGAACAATGTGGAAAAAAACTAAAAATCATTAAAAAAAAAAAGGGGGACCATGTTTGGTGGTCTGACAGAGTCTGATGGAATCACTGAGACTATGGCCCCTAGCTTCTCTTCAAGTCTGGGAAGGATCCCACTTCTGTGGTTTTCAGCCTAACAACAACAACAAAAAAGTCAGGTCTATGAGCTGAACATTTACCTGAGGTAGATACACTCCTTGAAGAGATCAACCATGGGAGAATAGAAGGGCTATTTATGCATAGTCAGACAGCTCAGGGGCAGGAGTGCATGGAAGGATGGACACAGGGTAACTATCAGGAGGAAGTGGGAGCAGAGCTGTTGCATTGGGATAAATTGTAGTCAATGTCACGAGACAAGGTATATGTGAACTGTTGCATGGAAAGCGAATTTGCTCTGTAAACTTTCACCCAAATCATGATCATCATCATATTAATAAAAGTATATAATAACTATACTATCATTCCTAAATGGAGTTCCCAAGATTATTTCAATTTTCTGGTAGCAATTACTCTATATTGGCAATCCTAAAGCCTGATTATTATAAGATTTCAGGCAGGTAATCAGGGGTTCTGTTCTTTGCACAAATCAGAGAATTTGAGTTAGTCCAATAGTGATTACACTTAAACTTTTTCTCTTTGGCCCCAAATGACTTTGATATGTTAAGAAATTGAATTTCTGAAGAATGGTGTGAGAATTAATGTACTATTTTCTTTTTATAAGTAAGTTTTTAGAGTTCTTCAACTTGATACATTCAGAATTTTGAAATGATTTTTTTTTTCTCTCCTCTTGTTATACACAGTTGAGTCGTCTCCGACTCATAGTGACGTTATGTACAACAGAACGAAACACTGCCCGGTCCTGTTCCAGCCTCACAATCTCTACAATATCTGAGCCCATTGCTGTAGTTATTTTTTCAACCTATGTTGTTGAGGGTCTTCCCCTCTTTCATTGACCCTCCACCTTACCAAGCATGACATCTTTCTCCAGTGAATAGTCCCTTCTGACAACATGATCAAAATAGGTGAGACGAAGTCTGGTCGTTCTTGTTTCCAAGGAGCATTCCAGCTGCACTTCTTCCAGGACTGATTTGTTCATTTTTTTTTTTTTTTGTTGTTGTTGTTTTGTTTTGTTTTTTAATCAGTCCACAGTACTTTCAACATTCTTTTCCAACATCACAACTCAAAAGCAATCTCTTTTTCCGTCTTCCTTATTCATTGACTAGCTCTCACATGCATATGAGGTGATTGAAAATACCATGGCTTGGGTTAGGCACATCTTAGTCTTCAAGGAGATATTTTTGCTCTTCAGCACTTGAAAGAGGTCTTTTGCAGCTGATTTGCCCAATGCAATAATGTCTTTTGATGTCCTGACTGCCTCCTCCATGGACGTTGATGGAGTAATATTGACCAAGTAATATGAAGTCTTTGATAACTTCAATTTTTTCTCCATTTATTATGATGCTGCGTTTTGGTCTAGTTGTGAGGATTTTTGTTTTCTTTATATTGAGGTGTAATCCACACTGCAGACTGTAGTCTTTAATCTTCATCAGTAAGTGCTCCAAGTCATCCTCACTTTCAGCAAGCAAAGTTGTGTCATCTTCATATCACAGGTTGTTAATGATTCTTCCTCCAATCCTGATGCCATATTCTTCTTCATATAGTCCAGTGTCTTGGATTATTTGCTCAGCATACAACTTGAATAAGTATGGTGAAAGGATACAACCCTGACACACTCCCTTCTTGATTTTAAACCACGCAGTGTTCCCTTTTTCTGTTCAAACGATAACCTATGTACAGGTTCTGCACGAGTACAATTAAATGTTCTGGGATTCTCATTCTTCTCAATGTTATCCACAATTTGTTATGATCCACACAATTGAACACCTTTGCATAGTCAATAAAATACATGTAAGCATCCTTCTGGTATTCTTTGCTTTGAGTCAAGTACTTGCATATGATATCAATGATATTGTTTGATAATTTCTGCATTCTGTGGGATCATCTTTCTTTGGAATGGGTACAAATATGGATCTGTTCCTGTCACTTGGCCAGGTAGCTGTCTTCCAAATCCCTTGACATAACTGAGTGAATGACTCCAGCGGGGTATCTGTTTGTTGAAACATCTCAATGGGTATTCCATCAATTCCTTGAGCCTTGTTTTCCACCAATTTCTTTAGTGCAGCTTCGACTTCTTCCTTCAATACCATTGGATCTTGATCATATGCCACCTCCTGAAATGGATGATCATCTACCAATTCTTTTTGGTATAGTGACTGTGTATTCCATCTATTGTATTTTGATGTTTCCTGCATCATTCAACATATTGCCTATGGAATATTTCAGTATTACAATTTGAGGCTTAAATATTTTCCTCAGTTCTTTCAGCTTAAGAAATGCCAAGTGTGTTCTTTCCTTTTGGTTTTCTAACTCCAGGTCTTTGCACATTTCATTATAACAATTGACTTTGTCTTCTCGAGCTGCTCTTTGAAATCTCCTGTTCAGCTCTTTTATCCTGTCAATTCTCCCATTTGCTTTAGCTACTCTCTGTTCAAGAGAAAGTTTCAGAGTCTCTTCTGACATCAATTTTGGTCTTTTCTTCCTTTCCTGTCTTTTTAATGACCTTTTGCTTTCTTCAAGTATGATGTTCTTGATGTCATCCCACATTTCCTCTGGTTTTCGGTCGTCGATGTTCAATGTATCAAATCTATTCTTTAGATGGTCTTTAAATTCAGGAATGCTATAATAAAGGTCTTATTTTGGCTCTAATGGACTTATTTCAATTCTCTTCAGCTTCAACTTGAGCTTGTATATGAGCAGTTGTTGGTCTGTTCCACAATCTGCTCCTGGCCTTGTTTTGGCTGAAGATATTGAACTTTTCCATTACCTCTTGTCACAGATGTAGTCAATCTGATTCCTGGGTACCCTGTCTGGCTAAGTCCACATTTTTGCCACCATTTGTGTTGTTGAAAAAAGTTATTTGCAATGAATAACTTGTTGATCTTGAAAAACTCTATCATGCAATCTCCAGCTTCATTTCTATTACCAACGCCAAATTTTCCAACTACTGGTTATTCTTCTTTGTTTCTAACTTCTGTATTCCAATCATCAGTGACAATGAATACATTTTGATTGCATGTTTGGTCAACATCAGAATGCAGAACTTGGCAAAAATCTTCAATTTCCTCATCTTTGGCTTTGGTGTTTGGTACATAAATTTGAATAATAGTAGTATTAACTGGTCTTCCTTGTAGATGTATCTATATTATCCTGTCAATGACAGTATTGTACTTTAGGATAGATCTTGAAACATTCTTTGTGTTGATGAATACCACGTCATTCCTCTTTGTCATTCCTGGCCTAGTGGATCATATGATCATCTGATTAAAAATGACCAATATCAGTCCATTTCAGCTCACTAATGCATAAGATATTGATCTTTATGCATTCCTTTTCATTTTTGACAATTTCCAATTTTCCAAGATCATACTTTGTACATTCCATGTTCTGATTATTAATGGATGCTTGCAGTTGTTTCTTCTTATCATGAGATGTGACACATCAAAAAATGGGGGTCCCAAAAACTTTACTCTTTACCTGCATCATTAAGGTTGTCTCTACTCTGAGGAAGAAGCCCTTTAGCAGTTATATTTTGAGTGCCTTCTAATCTGAGGGACTCTTCTCCTGGCACAATGCTGCACAATGTTTCATGGCTATTCATAATGTTTTTCAGTAACAGATAGTGTTTCACTGCCATTCATAAGGTTTTCACTGGCCAAGTCTTTGAGAAGTGGATGGCCTCTTCCTTCTTCCAAGTCTGTCTTAGCCTGGAAGCTCCACTGAAAGCTATCCACCATGGGGAACCCTGCTGACATTTGAAACACTGGTTGCATAGCCTCCACCCTCATAGCAACACTCAAGCCACCACAATATGACAAACTGACAGACAAGCTTGTCACCCTTAGTTGTTCCAAACTGTTCTGCTCATTTCCTGGTCTCCTCTGCCCTGCTTGCTTACCTGTCCTGTCCCTGGGGCTTAAACACCTATCTTCTGCGGGTCCTGTGCTATCTTACCACAGCCTGCCTCCATACACACAATCACTTGCCTTCTGCTGGTCCTGGGGCTGGCTTTCTCTCCTAGTAGGTATAAACCAGCCTCAAACAATACATTTCCACCAATTTAGTAAATTTGACTTTAGTGTCATCAACACAAGTTCCTGGGGCTCTCTAGTGTTATTCCAAAATCATGATGACTTATTAATTTTTAAAGGTACATATATTATCTTTTGGGAGCTCTGGTAGCATAGTGGTTAAGGCACTTGACTGCTAACCAGAAGGCTGGAAGTTCAAACCCACCAGTCACTCCTCAGAAGGAAGATAGGGCAATCTACTTCCATAGTAATATTGCCTTGAAAACCCAAGGAGAGGTCACTATGAGTCGGGTCCGACT
>NW_006921594.1:26782318-26790509 GCF_000298275.1 Orycteropus afer afer
ATAGATGATTAGATGCTCATCAAAAATGAAACTTTCTGGAGTTTTTGTTTATTTATTTTTATGTTTAGGATTTTGTTTTTTCTTTTCACTTTCCAACTTTTGACTTTTATAACTCTTAACTCATGTGATACATTTTATTATATCATTTTATAGGGCAAGTAACTGAGCAGTATATCTGAGACTATGAAAACTTTTAAACCTAGTTTTATTAGAGATCATAATACACTTAATGACTTAGAATTTTCCATAAGAAATTTTCCATATGTTTTCATACTATCAAAGTGCACAGTGTTTTTGCAAATTTAACCACATGCATTTATTTATCTGCTAAGAATGGACTGAAAAGTGTAGCGAGAACCCCAGTCTATTGTAATTATCTATCTTCCTAGATTAAAAATAAGTGCCTGCTTAGCACATCAGTTATAGCCTTTGGAGGTTACTACATTCATGAAATGAACGGACAACGTCACCAGCTTGGTACGTAACAAGATTTCTTTCAACATGGACTTGCCAGTGGCTTTTCTTTATTACTATTAAATCAAAGATATTGAAAGTAATTATCAGTCGTCAAATCTGCTGCATGTTTAGAATACTGGTGTCGAAAGAATATTTCCTAGAGAAATGCATTTCACTGAGCAAGTGTGGGCATGGTCTGAGAATCAGTGTTACTATTATTCTTTCAAGTGTTTTTAATGTATATAAACATGACCTTTTATTAACTCATTTAAGACTCTTAGTGGAAATCTGATAGTTCATGTTACAATAACTGATCTTTTGGGATTCAAGTGGGCAATTACTCAACTAAACAAAGTGATTGCTTTTCTAATCTGTTCTTCTCATGTTTAGTTAACATGTTCAAAACAAAGCACATAGTGAAAATATTTTTTGTTTCCTTTTTTTATGAGTCATATGGGAATATCAATGAATTCCACTGTAAACTGGATTCTAGAAATGCATTATGCTTGGAGTTCTGTGCAAATATCATAAATGTAGAGCAGAGAGAAAAATTTGGAAAACACTGTGTTAATGTTCAGATTGGCAGAGCTGATTTTTCAAGACTGAGAAGAAGCATATTTTCCCCATGATTTTAAATTTATAATTTAAAGCTATACCTCCTCAGTCAGAGCAAGGAAACATAAAGTGTTAAAATTGGAAGCAAACCTTATCATAGAAATTCTTCATGTTTATTTGGGAGGTAAATGTACTCTTAGGGCTTCAGGTAACACTACTAAATATAGCTGTTTCTTACAGAATGTTCTGGAAATATAACCTCAGGGTCACTGAAATCCAGTATCAAAGTGGAGATGTGATTTGCATGAGAGGCTGGAAAGTTTTGGATCATGTAGCTAGAGTAGAACTCTATGGGGAAGTTATAAGTATATTCTGACACTGGTTCAGAGACAATACAATAAAATAAAAATTTTACTTTGGTAAACTCCAGACAGATGGCAAAAGAGATGAAATATGGAATTACTAAACACAGATGTGTATAAATAACTTGACTTCTGAGGCAGTGGTAGTCACTAAGAATTGCTCTGGAAAATTTTCAAAATTAATTACCAGTGCATTGTCCCTAACTTCTACAGGGCCAGGGAAACTGTCTCTCAATAATCAAGGGCTTTGGGCTCTTTTCACACATGTGCCCTCCCCAGGAAATCTCATTTACTCATGTGCTTTTCACAGCTGTTGTTACAGTTAGTTGCCATTGGTCAATTCCAGGTCATGGTAACCCCATGTGTGCAGAATAGAACATAAGGCTTTCAGGGCTTCCTTTTAGAAGCAGATAACCATGCCTGTCTTCCAAGGCAACTCTGGGTGTGTTTGAACTGCTAACTTTAGTCTACTAGTCAAATGCTTAGCCATTTGCACTATCCAGGGACTCCTGTGGTTTTCACTACTATCTACAAGTTGATGACTTTCGAACCTTTTCTGCAAGATAGACCTTTCCTCTGCACTCTAAAGTAGGCCTCTCCTTTGGGGTCTCACAGCATTTAAAAATCAACACACCTCAAACTGAATTCCTGTCCTTACTCTTGCTTTGACCAAACAAAGCTTCCCCCTTCTGCCCCTCCTATGATCCCTAACACTGAGGTTGTTACTAATATCTACACAGTCACCCAAACACAAATCTAGGACACAATTCAGTAGAGAAAAAAAAAAATTAAAATGATTTTTTTTGGTGAATAACAAGGATATATTGTATTTATATACAAAGTGTTCAAAATTTATGGACAGAACAGATATTCTGAGATAATATACATGACATAATAGATTAACAAATATGAAACGAATTCATTTTAATCCCTACCAAAAACCTGTTTTTACAAGTCCTTACATTAATACATATGCTGGTGTTTGTCTCCTCAAGGAAAAGTCTGATGGGCGCTTGACCTCTTTGGTGAGACAGAGAGCCTATTAAGCTTGGGTGCTATCTTTAGAGAAGATTTTCTAAAGTCTTTCTTTTTCCTTCCAGCATATAGAGCCAAACCTGCAGGGCTCAGCTGAAAATATTCTGTTGTGTTATTGAAAAGGTAGAGTCTAAGGCTTTCCATAATAAGTTGGAAAGTCGCTATGAGGTTCCTAAAGAGGACATTTTGGGTGGAGGGGAATGATAGAGAAAAGGAGATGGAGCTCTGGGTGACACAGTTCCTAAGGCATTTGACTGCAAGCCAGAAGGTTGGTGGTTCAAACCCACCAGCTGCTCCGTGGAAGGAAGATGAGGCAATCTACTTCTGTAAAGATTTACTACCTTGGAAACCCAATGGGGGGGTCACTATGAGTTGGAATTGGCTCGATGGCAGTGGGTTTGGTTTGATTTTTAATAGACAGATAGAGAGGAATGTCACTTTTATCAGTGCAAATGATAATTGTATATTGTCTTTTAAATTTCTTTGAAAAAGAGAAAGAACAAAATGAAGGAATAGAGGAAAAGAAACTAAATAAGTTATTGGGAGAGTCAAAGTTAAAATTAATGTAAATGTATTAAAAATCAGAGGTCCTGACCAGACTTTGGTAGATCTGTTATGGTCCTTGTCTGGTTATTTCTTATATAATAGTTATTTCAGTATCTATCTAAATCTTCCTTGAGAGGAGGGACCTTATTTTATTCATATCTATGCCTTTATAGAGGAGCTCTGGTAGCATAGTGCCTAAGGCACTTGACTGCTAACCAGAAGCCTGGTGGTTCAAACCCACCAGCCACTCCTCGGAAGGAAGGTTAGGCAATCCTACTTCTGTAGTGATACTGCCTTGGAAACCCAAGGAGGGGTCGCTATGAGTCGGGGCCGACTCGATGGCACATGACAACAACATGCCTTTATAGTATGCTGTTGACTATTGAATATACCATGGACTGATGGAAGAATGAAGAAATTAGTCTTAGAAGAAGTACATCTAGAATGCTACTTAGAAGTGAGACTGGTGAGACTTCTTCTCATGTATGTTGGACATACTACCAGGTGGGGCCAGTCCCTGGAGAAGGACATCATGCTTAGCATAGCAGCAAGTCAGTGAAAAAGAGTAGGCCCCCAATGAGATGGACTGACACAGTATCTGCAACAGTGGACTCAAACATAGCATAAATTGTGAGCAAGGCACAGGAATGGGAAGTGTTTTGTTCTGTTGTACACAAGTAGGGTCTCTGTGAGTCAGAACTGACTCAACAGCACATAACAGCAATTCATCTTTGTCACACAGTAGCTTTTTCATAAGTGTTTGTTGGTACTGTATTTGGTTTATGGACATTCGATGTTGGGAGTGGTGGGATTCTCAGTTTTCTGTTTCTCATTTTGTGAGAGAAATAGAATGAGATCTCCCTTTCATCACTTTAATCAAGGGACTAATCAACACTTTTTGTCAAAGGAGATACCTGCTTAGTTGAGTGGAGATTTGGGTTAGTAAATGACTCGCTCTATTTTAAAAACAGAAACCAAATATTTTTAGTGGTTTTACCTGAGTTGAATAGACAGATGTATGTAGAAGCCTGCTCATTTCTAGATAACATATATCATATAAAGGAGCTCTGGTGGTGTAGTGGTTAAAGCATTTGGCTGCCAATCAAAAGTTTGAACTCACCAGCCACTCCACAGAAGAAAGATGAAGCAGTCTGCTTCCCTAAAGATTTATGGCCTTGGATACACAATGGGGGTTTCTATGAGTTGGAATCCACTCGATGGCAGTGAGTTTAGATTTTTTTTTTTTTTTTGGTACAGTACAACACTGTTCTCTTTGTGTGACTGATATTAAAAGACAATGTAAACTATTTCAGCTTATTAATTGAATTTACACAGATTAATCACACTCAAAATTATTTTATGTGGTTTAATTTTATATTATTAGGGAAAAATAGGGTTTCAGGTAGAGTTTTAGTAAACATTGCAAGTTTGTATTATGAAGACCTTCTATTATTTGCTAAATGCTTAACTTATCAATTAAAGTTTTTTTTTTTAACTTATGTAAATATTTCTAACATGCATTATAAAACTTTTATATTTATAACTTTGTTGTCAGTGACTTTAAAGCTCACATTCTTATTATTTAGATAAAAAGCAATATTTTTAAGTTTTAAATTTGTACTCAGTTTATTAGGAGCTCTGGTGGTGCAGTGCCTAAGGCATTTGACTGTTAACCAGAAGGCTGGTGGTTTAAACACACTCCTTGGAAGGAAGATTAGGCAATCTACTTCCATAGAGATACTGCCTCAGAAGCCCAAGGAGGGGTCGACTAGATGGCAGTGAGTTTTGGTGTTTTGGGTTTTATAAAATATAAGGAACCCTGGTAGCACAAAGGTTAAGCACACAACTATTGACCAAGGGTTGGCTGTTTGAATCTCAAGTGGCTGCCTGGGAGAAAGGCTTGATCATCTGCTGCCTCAAAGACGACAGCCAAGAAAACTCTATGAGGCAGCTCTACTTTCTCACATGGGGTTGGTATCGGTTGAAATTGACTTGACAGCACCTAGCAACAGCAAGATATCTATCTATCTATCTATCTACATAAAATAAAATATATAATTATTCTTGCTATTCTCTTCTAGTTTTTACTAATGACAATATGTTTAAATTCTATTTAAACCAGGCCATGAAAGCAGATTAAGGTATGGCTAATTCTAAAAAAAAAAAAAAAATTGGAATATTGAATTAGAGGCTTATTTTCAGTTCCCAGAAATATTTATGAAATCATTCCTAGGGCATAAAGAATGTCATTAGAGCCTCCCCACCCCCTCCAATGTAGGACAAAATGATTCATGACTCTCATAAGCAAATGCTCCTGAAAATAGTAACCCTAGTTCTGAAAAAAGAGAAAATAAAGAAAAATAAGACAGATTTAATTTTTTTTCTTTTTCACTCCTTTTTCCCTTTTTAAGAAATATCTATAAAGTAGTGAGTTAGTTTAGGAGAACGAACTAATTCAAGAAGAAAAAGGGCATTTGGGCTGGAATATTTTGAATCTTCATCAAAAGTTTTCTAATTTGCATTCTTTTTCCTTATTTGGTTACACTCAGATTTAACTATTAGAGAAAAAGTGTACAAAGAGAAAGTAGTCACAGGAAAACAGTACTAAATTCCTTCAAAAATAATAGGGCTTTTCTTTCTCTTTTGCTAAGTGGCAATATTGCTTGATTTTCACATAGCAATTTCTGTTGTTTCTATAGAGAATTCTTGTTTTCTTTCTTTTTTTCTTTTTCTTTCCTTCCTTTTCTCTTCTCTTCTTTCTTCCTCCTTCATCTCTTCCTTCTCTTTCTACTGTTCCTTAAAGTTCATAAGCAATGGAGCATACACCATTTTTACTCTGCCTCACTGGCTCTCTGTGGTGATAGTGGCATCAGAGACTGCAGATGGCCCTACCAAGCAGAAGGGACAGCACATTCCATTGGTCCTGATGTCACATCACTACCATGGTCATATAAAAGCACACAAATACTTCAATGCAGTGAATCCTTTTTTTTTTTTTTTTTGGTTTCTTCTTTCTTTCTTTCTTCCGATTGCTTAGCCATCAATCAACACTGCATCATAAAGACTGGACTAGATGAAATTCTTAGCTGCAGATACAATCTTCTCACCTGCAAAGCCCACAACCATGGCTCTTGGTTATGGCAGTCTTCCTGTAGAATAGGTAAAAATTTATGAGATGTTTCCTATTCCTCATGCAAACTGATTTCTAGTGGACCACAAGATAATCCTTTGAGAAATGTTATAGTATCTGATGCCTGTGATGATTGGTTTTGTTTGTCAAGTTGGGGTCCATCCTACAAGTTAAATAGTTAAACTTCTGTAGCTAAGGGAACAAAGTGTTTGAAATCAATGTATTACCATAGATTTGAGAGAACTCTTTTTTTCCATTTTGACTCAATATGTATACAACTTTCTTCAGCCAAGATAATAACCACTTTCTAACTCCAGCCCATAACAATTCAGTAAATACACAAAGAATGGAATGAACCCTAATAAAGAGACAAAGCAAATTAGTTCCACACAGTGATATGTTGGTCCTCCAAATCAGTAGCTAGCATCAATATTTTTTATGATTGTCTGGAAAGCAGAAAACTTCAGATCTATGTAATTGAGCACAAAAATTTCTTGACCAATAGAAATCTAGGAAATGGAAATTCACTAATTAATATGAGAATTTAGAGTGACTGAGGAGGGGTGATAACTGAAGACTTTCTGTAATTGATGTTAAATGCCCTTGTAGAAAACAAAGTTCTATTCCAGTGTAGATTAAGACAGAGTGTCAGTAAACAAAGAAAGAAGATAATCTGTACTGAAGACAATTCTTTTCATTACATACATTTGACTACGTAGTCTGGGTTTTCACTATTTCCATAATTGGGAAACATTGAAAATATATGTAAGATTGATTGTAGATTATTCCCAACTTGTTTTATCTATCCGTCTACATGAGCACAGTCCCAAACATTACCCTCTTCATAAATTTGTACAAATATATGTACACATGTATATTTATTTATATAAGCATGTATAAATGTTGAAGTTAGATGGTGACAAGCAGATTCTAACTTCTTTCACTGCTAATGCCTACTCACTTTACAATAATCCTTTTTTTGTCAAGTCTTGAGTAAAGAAGCCTGTTTGGACATTTTTACTAATAGATAACTGACTTTATGGAACTTACCTGATGATTATAACAATGGTAGTGAGAGATTCAACTTTGGATAAGCTGAGGCAAAGCTAAATCGTTGTGTGTAAGAAATAGGGCAATGTACAGAGAGGGTGGGTTCTCTCTGTGATAAAAATGGTTAAAGGTCCTCAGTTGCTAACCAAAAGGATGGCAGTTCCAGTCTACCCAGAGATGCTTTAGAAGAAAAGCCTGAGGATCTACTACCAAAAAATTAGCCATTGAGAACCTTGTAGAGCACAATATCACTCTGACACATGTGGTAGCCATGAGCCTGAGTCGACTGGAGGACTCCAGGGAGCAACTTGTGTTAGAGGGGGTGGGTATAAGATGTGATCCTTGAACAGTCAAGGTTAGAACCAGTCAGTGAGTCTGGTGAGGGTGGAGGAAACAAATGGTGGTGGTGGCACTCAGAGGAAGGTTTCTAAAGAAGAGCATGGAAAGAGAGGTAAAATGGAGATGTTCATGGGAGACAAAATGGCATGTATTCTGTGGTGGTAAATAGCCATTCCTCCCCAATGCTGGATAAAGTGATAATAATCATAATTAATATTTATATAGTGCTAAGTATGACCAAGATCATTATATATAGTGAGTCACTTAGTCAACAGTCAGTAGTCATACTGAACCAATGGAGTGGGTAGGTTATTATTCCATTTCACTGATTAAGAAATTGAAGAACAGGTTGAACAAGTTGCCAAAAGTCACCAGCAAGTAGATTTCAGAACCAGGATCCCAACCGAGTCTGTGTACTCCTCATCTTCCTGTTATATTCAATTTTCTTTTAAGAAATTAGGAAAATGGTTATGCTCTGCTGCAAGGGAGGCCCAAAATTCAAATAGAGGCTGTGCTTTCAGGTCCAACATAACTTGGTGTCATGCACATAATACCACAAAGGAAAGATTTCTAGATGAACTCTTTGTCTTTCATTAATTTAAAAAGTTTAATGTGGTGCCAATGGATTGCTGTAACATCAAAAACAATCAAAACATTGTTTCTTCTCAACAGCTCTAAACTTGCTTTTGGTTTCATGCTATGTCTTTGGAAAAACTCA
>NW_006921594.1:26791469-26800471 GCF_000298275.1 Orycteropus afer afer
GAGGAGATGGCTTGCAGCCGGTGAGGAACACCATCTCACTGCTGAATGGAGCCTATGTCAATGGACTGGCAGATGTTTTGAGTAAATCACTGAGATGTCTGCTCTTAGCCACCTGAGTATTTTTCAGTTTCCCACTGAATAGCCATAAATTAGTAGGAGTGCTGAAAAGTCTGTCGACAATGTCACATGCCTGGAGTGACCAGGCTTTCATCTTTCCTTAGAAAAACAAAATAAGGATCAATCTTAATATAATTACTAGTTTAAAGGGACTACTTCATTCTTTAACTTGAAAATCGAATAGAGGCTGCCTTTATCAAAACTGTATTACTAAAATAGTCTATGTTCCATAAAAATCTGTTAAATAATGAAGATCTATAGAATGAAATATTTCTTAAGAAGTCAGATTCATTACTCAAATGAGTATTTTTATGTAGAAGAAAACAATAAATGTTTAAGTTCAAAATACTTACAAATAAAATGGTATAGTACAATCTGTTGATGTTACCTAACCTGTTAAATACTCTAAGGGTTTCCAGGCCTTGGGTGCATTTCCATTATATAACTGGAAAAAAAAAAAAAATGACATTCTTTTGCCTCATTATGGCTATTGGAAGGTTGTTTTCAATTTTTATAGTTTAAGACACACCTGTGTTGCTACTCATATAAATAAATTCAATAATTACACTCATAAAATGCCACTGATGGTAGAATTTGCTCCCTAAGGGGTTATCTAAATAGTAAGATTCTAAAATTTGTTTACCAGAAGTTGCTGCTGCTTCTTTACTCCCTCTTTGCCCACTGCCTCTAGACTTGTTCTAGTGGGATTAGCTTCAATGGCTCAATAATGACATTAAATTACAGGCCCAGCAGCAGAAAATTGTTTCAGCTATTAAATTTGCTAAATATTGGCCTTACTTCTGTTTAGTGTTACACTGCTCTTGAAGTTTACCCTACCAATGAACAATTCCCCTGGAGCCAGAAAGTAATGTCTTCTCTTTGGTTAACAAAATTCTTTCTAAGTTATTTTGTTCTAGTTTCTGTGCTGTCATTTGCTTGGCATTGACCTTCTTTTGAACTTCCCACAGCACCTTTACTCATGTCTTGCTTACAACACTTATCTTACTTTGCCTTATAATTTATTATATTTTGTTTTATTGAAGGATGATATGTTCAGATCATAGAGGGAAAGGAATACATCTCACTCGCTTTTCCAGATTTTCACAAACCCATCACAGAGTATGTTATGTTTGTTAACTTTTAGTTGACTTTTGTTCTAGTTAATAAGACTGATTTATGAGATCTCAGTTATGTAATTTATACTTTTACCTGATTGTAACTGGATTCTATCTATCTATCTATCTATCTATCTATCTATCTATCTCCTGGTCTTCCAACCTTTCAATTAACAGTTTGCTTTAACCATATACATGTGTGTGTGTGTGTGTGTGTGTATAGGTAATGCAAACTGCTAATCAAAAGGTTGGAGGTTCAAGTCTGCTCAGAGGCACCTCAAAAGAAAGGTCTATGTACTTGCATAAATCAACCATTAAAAACCCTATGGAACATAATGTTTTTCTGCCAGACATGGAGTTGCAATGAGTTGGAGTCAACTTGAAGGCAATTGGTCCTGATACTGATACCCACTCACACACACACACACACACACACACACACACACACACAAACGGGAAGTGGTTTTTGGTGGTAGCATTCTTGCTTTCCATGCTGGAGACCTGGGTTCAATCCCTTGCCAATGCGCCTCAGGTACAGCCATCACTCCTCTGTGAGGGGAAGCTTGTGTGTTGCTATGATGCTGAACACGTTTCAGCAAAACTTCCAGACTGAGATGGCTGAGGAAGAAAGGCCGTCTGATCTAATTCTAAAAATCAGCCAATGAAAATTATGGATCACGACAATGTAATCTGCACTCTATTAGGGAATGGCGTGGACTGAGCAGAATTTGCTTCCATTGTGCGTGGTGGCATTAGGAGTCAAGGACTGACTCTATGGCAGCTAACAACAACAATATATATACACATACATATTTGTTTGTGTTGTGCGTGGTAGTTCTTGTTCTTCTTGTTAGAACATGTCTAGCCTTATAAATATGTCTACTTTTCATCTCAAATTACAGAAAATCAGACTGTTTAGCTGGATCAGTCAATGAAGAGGCAGAGTATGGAAATTCTTTGCAATATTTATGTTAACGAGTGTAGATTAATGGCTCTCTGAAAATGACTGCAACAGTATCTCCCATTCCACCTGCTTTTCATACAGTGTGACTTCGGCACTCCTTCCATGAAGAGATATGTCCATGTTTCTTCCTTCTAGATCTGGTGGGGACTTGGAGACTACTCCAACTAATAGAGCTAAAGGAAATGACACTATGTGACTGCTGATGCTAAGTCATAAAAGGGCTACAACTTCCACCTGGCTGGCTCTTTATGGCATGCTTCTCTGGGGAAGCCAGGCACCACACTGTGAGGAAGCTCAAATTAGCCCTTGCAGAGGGACCACATAGAGAGATTCACATCAGGAGGAAATGAGGCTTCCAAGCATCATCAACCAGCGTGAAGATGTTTCTACCCCAGCCTTTAGGACTTCCATTGAGGTCCTAAACATTCTGTAGTAGGAACAAGCAGCTTCTGCTGTGACTTGTCTGAATTCCTGGCCCACAGAGTCTTTGGGCATAATACATGCTTGCTTTATATAGCCTAAATTTGGAAGAATTTGTTACCTAGCCATAGTAACTGGTACTAAAATTTAATCAAAAGGAAATATATTTGGCACAGAAAAAGAAAAGGAATCCTTGTTCCACATCATGATTGTTATAAAAGTGAAAAAAATACTAAACGAAAGAAACAAGAACTCAAGAGGTAGAGGTAGAGGAGACCAAGTAATGTAACCCTGCTATAAAGCAAATTTGGGGAATGCTTTGGAAATCCACAGGTGGCAGTTTGGTGAGCTGTGAGTGAGAAGAATTAGAGCCAAATTTATCAAGGGAGCTAGTAGCAGAGAGGCCCAGCTATCTTTTGATCTTTCTCTCTAAATGTTTCTGTTCATCTAGAGCAGTGTTTCTCAATCTATTAATTTTTAAGAAGCCATTGTAGAATTTTCCCATAATTTCCCCCACCTCATCCATAAATTATAACATCAAGATATACTATATAACTGTTTATATAGTGTGGCCCTTTGGAGGGACATAAATCATTTAAGATCTAAGATTTTTTTCACTATTATTCCCCAAAACCATGTTTTGCCCGTTGATGGTGATATTGCCTCCGCTGAGCACACATGATCTAAAGATGGAAATGTCCACATGCTAAGTTTCTCTATCTACTGTTCTTTTTTCCATATCTGTTCTCTTGCTCAAGGCAATTGTACTTCTTTCTAGAAAGATTTCTTTTAACAAAATGATATATCATGTGTCCCTGTCAAAAATTCTGTTCTACAATTTGCTTTTTTTTTCCTTCCTAACTATGTCCAAAGGGGATTTCTCAGTATGTTTTCCAAAGCAATTTAATTCCTTATTAGTGTAGCTGATTCATGAACATTTAAGTAGTTTCCCACTTTCCTTGGGGGTCCAGGGCATGCTAAAAGGTTTTGTATCATCATCATCTAATCCTAAGTAATAAAACATGATCCAGCAACAGCTGGTTAAATGACTTGGCCTCCTGGTACACATTTCAATTTTTCGAGGACCATAAATCTACAATCATTTGTAGCAAAACTCCACTACATTCACACCAGATGTGGGTGGGAGGATAAAAATGGGCATGAAGGTAGTGAAGGTGGAGTAAATAATTCCTTAATGTTGGCTTCTTTCACAACATGAATTGCAAAATTCTGTATACAATGTATCTTACTATTACTTTGGTGTCATGGGTTACTACTGAACATTGTTTTGTACCTATTATTTTAATAAAAAACAGTTACATTATTTAATATACTAGTAAACATTTCTGAGGTTTTGTCTCATATTTATATATAATAACTTCAGAAATATGTGTGTACATACACACACATATATATTTGTTAGAGAAAAGCAATAATATGTCTAGTTACTATGAGTTTGGCTATTGATTTATCCTGTTTAATGACTCTAAACATGATAAAATAATAACCTCATATATACAGGATCCAGGAAAAAAAAAAACAAACAACTCACTGCCATTGAGTCAATTCGACTCATAGTGACCCCTCCTTGGATTTCTGAGGCAATATCTCTACAAAAGTAGATTGCTCAATCTTCCTTCACAAGGAGTGGCTGCTGGGTTTGAACCACCAGCCTCTTGGTTAGCAGTCAATTGCCTGAGGCACTGTGCCACCAGAGCTCCCATACAGGAGCCATAATGTCAATTTATATCTATAATGTGCATCAAACACATATAAGGATGTGTCTTAAATTAACTAGACCATTGGAAAGATGATAGTGATATGAACTTGCAAATTGTCAGTCACATAAATTTCCGACTCTCAGGAGCAGGGTTTATTTTGTTGTTTTTTTCTTTTACTTTTTTTTTTTTCCAGGCGTAGATATGCACCTCCTTCCTTATGCCAATACATAACTTCCGTTTGGAAAATATTGGTGAACAGAAGGAAATGCATTTCTGGATATGAGCAACAAAAGTGAATTTTAAGAAGCAGTTGTAGTCACTACTGTCTATTTTAGCTCTTGAATTTTCCTTTTAAAATACAAGTATACCCGAAGCCAGTAATTTGCTCCTGTGTTTTTCCTGTCTAAAACATTAAATATTAAAAAAAAAGGTCTGCATGACAGCAATATAGAGTGTTAAAACAATCCAGATGTTTAGATCTTTTTATATTCAATTTGAATTAAAATGAAACTTAGGTAGCATAAATGGCTTTAAATTGTAGTTATACATACCATGATATATTTCCCCAAACTCTTTTTATGTTTTTAAATGAAATGGCATCATCATACGCACATTAGTCAGTACTTTGCTTTTTTCCCCATAAAAAACATATTGTAACTACCTGCTTTTCAGATCAATATCTATAGATTTGATTTTTAATGTAATAGCTGCATTGTATGGCTGTTACATAATTTATTCATTTTCTCTACTAATGGTCATTACTATTTCTAGTTTTTGTCACTACAAACAATGCTGCAGTAAATACAATTGTACATATATTCTTATTTATTGATGCTTTTATTTCTGAAGAGTAAAGCCTTAGAAATAGGATGGCTGTGTAAACTACATGCATTTTATATTTTACTGGAGCTCCCAAATATTGTCCCAAAATATTTTAGTAGGCTTTATACACATACAAATGTAATCTCTTGTGTTTCCCCAACACTGGATATTAACTGCTCTAATAAAATATGCCCATCTAATGGGCAAACTGTGCTGTCAGGTCACATTTTCATTTTTATTGCCCCAGGTTGCCTAGCATCTTCATGTGTTTTCATGTTCATTTCACAGATTTATTGCGCATTTTTAAGTTTTCTTCTGCTAAAACCATTTATGATAAATTAGTTTTCAGATTTCCCACTTAATTGAAATGCAACATTTATTACAAATTAAATTTATGTATTGTTGTTGTCATTATTAGGTGCCATTGAGTCAGCTTCAACTCAATGCTACACTGTAGCTTTGTACAACAGAATGAAACACTGCCTGGTTGTGTGTCATCTTCACAGTCCTTGTTATACCTAAGCCCATTGTTACCACCACTGTGTCAATCCACCTCGACCCAGGGATCTTATGTATGTGTAAATGCCTGGGTGATATAAACTGTTAAATGCTGGACTACTAGCTAAAAGGTTGGCAGTTTGAAAACACCCAGAGGCGTGGCGATCTGCTCCTGAAGGTCACAGCCTTGCAAACTCCATGGAGGACAGATGTAGTTAGCAACTCGTGGGATTGTCATGAGTCAGAATCAACCTGAAGGTACTAACAACAAAAATATTTATTTACTTATGTAGATTTACATAGAAAGAACGTACAGACTATGAAAATATAGAGATAAATCATGCTAAGATTGGGCAGTTTTAAACCACTGATGATAAATAGAAATATTCTTATTCTAATTTATATCTCTTTACATACTCTATTCTGTTCCAGCAATTTATTTGTGGATATGTATATGCTGCTTTAACTGTGTTGATTATAGCAGCCCTTTTAGTAACTTCTAATGTCTATAATATTAATGCCCTCAATAAAATCAGTTTCCAATGCCAAAATACAGCAAAAAAGTAGTTATTCTATCTAGATGACTTATTAAAAATATGATTATATTGAAACCTTAATTCTCTAGGTATTTATTTTGGTGTATCAGGTTGTTAGTAGTAGAGATGTACTTAGGATAAATAGAGAATTCCTTTCCCTCCTTATTCAATATGGTGGCATTAGTGCAAATTGCTACAATTATTGTTTGTGATCACAGTCCTTATAAAGTACAATTTGAAATAAGATCATTTAGGACCACATTTTTTATTATGTCAAAAATACAATTCTATTTAAAGTTTAACTGAATTTCTGTAAAATAATACGTCCATGACAAAATAAACTGAAAACCAAAGATCCAGTTCAGTATGACAGAAAATGGCGCTCTCTTCCTTTCCTGTAGAGAGCAGCTGTCATGTTAGAGGCACCTTGTTCTGGCAGGGAATTTGATGATGGCTTTAAAAACCTTGCCGTTTCCGAAGCAATTTAAATATGATCTTTAATGACTTTGGAGTGGATTAGCCCTTGACCTTTCTGCTCCCATGGTATTAGTTCCATCTAGCTTAGACATATGTTACAGAAAATTGTGCTCTTCAGATCACTTTGAAATTTCCAATTATGTCAAGAGGCTTAACTTGATTTTGATTGACTTATAACGGCAAGAACTGATCTCTAGGGGGGGTTACAGATGCAAATCAGTACTCTTTGGAACTCTATTATCAGCTATAATTCTGGTAATATTGAAGGGAGACATATAAAAATTATGAAATTATGATATGATTAATGTTCATATAATTTTTGGAAAAAAATTAAATTGATTTCTAAAGTGATAAGGAGTTCAAATTAGTTTATTTGATGTGACTGTTTTTCCTACACTACTTTTCAGCATTGCCATTTACTCTTAAAATCTATACAAAAGATATAAAAAATAGCGTGTATCATAAACATCATAATTTCAAAAGGGAAAAATTGCATACCATTTAATTTGGAAAAATATTGGAAAAATGTAACTAAAAGATAAAAAATTCACTTTCCAAAATGAATAACAGGGAATCCATATTAAAATGTATGAAGCTGGCAAAACAATGTTCTTATAAAGCATAATTTCAAGGAAAGATAAAAGAGAGAGAAAGAAAATACTGACTGTGAGCTGAGACACAGAAGAAGAAAAGTAGAAAATCTTAAGATACTGAAGAAAAATAACTACCATGATCACTAAATTATCTTATGTGTTTACATACAATTATATCAGTTATATGAACATTGTTGAAAAAGGGAAAGGGATTATAGGGGTTGTATATTTTTCAAAAGGAGACCTGTTGTACAGTGGTTAAGTATAAAGGTCAGTGGTTTGAACCCACCAGCTGCTTTGAAGGAGAAAGATGTGGTATTCTGCTTCCATAAAGATTATAGCCTTGGAAATCTTATGGAGCAGTTCTGTTCTGTCCTATATTGTCACTAGGAGTCAGAATTGACTCAGTGGCATACAACACCAACAACATTTACTGAAGTTTGGGTAATAATTTTATAAATTATTTTTCTATGTTCTGGTGGCATAGTGCCTAAGGCATTTGACTATTAACCAGAAGGCTGGTGGTTCAAATTCACCAGACTCCTCAGAAGGAAGATTGGGCAATCTATTTCCATAGAGATAATGCCTTGGAAACACAAGAAGGGGTTGCTATGAGTCAAATTGACTCAACGGCACTGAGTTTAGTTTTTTTGTTTTATGGACATAGAGAGTATAGACTATGAAAATAAATCATTCATATTAGGAGTGGGGAATTTGAAGTTGTTGATTATGAATAGAAATATTCTTGTTCTAGTTTATCTCTCTGGAATATAATTCTAAATGAAGCACAAATTAGGGAAGGGAGATTTGTCATTCCTGTGAATGAAGAAATTAAATTTAAAAATATATAGTCCTTTTAGCCACACAAAAATCTAGTAGGTCATATGTTGTTTTGGTTTTAGTTATTATAACCTAGCAATATAGACTCATACCTCAGTTATGGAGTTTGAAATGGAGGTATTAGAGAAATGCATGGCAATGCCTTCTAGTTAAATTTACATATTTATTTAATTTTTCTAAAAATTCACCTTTTCAAATATAACAAACATTAATTAACCCTCAGTTTCTCTATGATGCAATTAAAACCAGTGGAATAGAAATAAACAATGAAGAGTAAACCAGTAAGACTAGAATGAGCATAAACTATAGTGTCAGCATGAGATGAAAGACCATAGTACAATTTTATCAGTTCAAATGAATATTGACCAACATATTTGCAAAAACAGGAGATTAAAAAACTACAAGTAATAAATAAGGGCTGATGCAGTGTTCACAATGCTTTTGCTCCTTGGGCTAATAATTAAAATTGCATTAATTCTTCAAATAAGCACCATTTTTTATTCTCCTAGTGTAACTATAACTTTTCCCCTCATCCATACCATCTTTAGATGCCCTATTTCCAGGCAACAGTGAATTCTGCTAAAGAATTGTATTGAATAAAAAATGCACAGGATATATATCAAGGAATATAAAGAACATGTCTCTTCCCAGCCAATGACTTTAGGCATACACATAATTCAAGTATTGCAGGATGTGGTTCTTTCACCGTGTTACTTCTTTCTGCTTCAACTACTTCCTGGTAGGGGATTTGGGGCAAAATGAAAAAAGAGAAAGAAACTAATAGCATCATGAAACACTGAAATTCCAGTGGAAGCTGTTATAATTAACTTCATCTTAGCCAACTCACAAGATTTATTAGCATGTTCTACAGAGTCTATGGACTGAAGTTTGCAGAAGTT
>NW_006921594.1:26809672-26810914 GCF_000298275.1 Orycteropus afer afer
GATGTGCTGGTGCTTCAGCAGCAGCAAGTTGTGTATATTAGCATAATATTATTGACACTAAAGATTAATTTGTTTTGATAAGTCTGACTTGATGTTTTGCTATCTGATAAGAAAGAATGTAGTGTACTAAATTATCACTTTTGTTCTGGCTAGTTAATAAGCCATGAAAAACATAACAAGCCTGATGATTAACTATACACTTAACTTAGTATGAAAGACAAATCAGTGTCAGGGAGTTTATGTGTGGGCTTAGGGTATGATGAAGGTCTGAAGAAAATTAGGCATTGGTGGCAGACTACATACTTTCTTAACATTCACTTTTTGCACATTCTTTACTCACCTTCTGCACTAACTTGAATGTGCAGATATTCTACCATAAGACAGAAGTTCTCAAAAAACTGTGTACAGTGCAAGTGACAATTCAGATGAATCTTAAATTCAATCTGCATACCCCTAAACTGAGGGAATGAAAATGAAACACAGAACGTTTAGAAGAAATATTTTGCAAATTCATCATTGTGTTTGCCAGCAATGTAAAGAATATAGACTGTCAACAATGAGCAGATGAGAAAGCTTTAAGAAAACAAATCTTTGTGTGTGCCCATAAGCTATCCTTTGGGGCTTAATATGAAACATTTCAATGTGTATATATGGGTAAGGAAAGTTGCCTTTAAGCAAAACATTAAATGTAATTCAGAATAAACTGTCCATTCATTAACCAAACCTGAGAGTCCTTGTCAACAACTCTGTCGTCCAATATCCAAATTTATTGAACCAACAAGTTCCACCAATTTTACCCCTTTAATATTTCTTGATTACTTTCTTTCATTCCATTCTTTATGATCACAACTCTGCTATAGAATTCCATCAATTTGTACCTAGGTTATTTTAAAAGTTATTGTTTCTCTGCCTTTATTTTGGGCTAAGTCTAGCTTTCACAGATCAGTTTTGTTTCTTTCTCATCACTCAAATCTTAGCTTCTTTTCTTTCATCAGCTGTATTCTATTTCTGTATTCTAAGAAGTAGACATTTTTAGTGTGTAATTTTCAACAAAATTAGTAGATAATTTTACCAATTGTGCTCTAGCACAGGCTGCACACAGGCAGCCTAACATAGAATTCAAGGACATGGACTCTGAAATCAGAAATGCTGGCTCTAAATGAACTGGACAAGATTTGTAATCTAAGTCCTGACAAACAGTAAGCACTTAAGAAATGCCAGCTGTTGTTATTTAATTGAGAG
>NW_006921594.1:26811609-26812736 GCF_000298275.1 Orycteropus afer afer
ATTAAAAAGCAGAAGAAAAATGTGTAATTAAGTCTGGAACACTTATTTAGCAAGTAAAATACATAAAAAATCATGGATGTGTTTATGTTTTGAATTTTGTTACTTAGTGTCAAAAAGCTTAAAGTTGGCCATGGCATGGAAAAATATATATTATTTCACAAAATAAAATATGCTTTATTCTATAATTAAAATTGGTTTATTATGATCTCTATTTTTAAGAAATTTACATTTAATTTTGTAAAGTTTTGTGGTTAACAGTATTGAGTCATTGATCTGTTAAAATATAGTTATTCAAATATTCAGCATTAAAAACACAAGTTTAAATTTCATTTTATTTTCTAATTATAATAAAGGAAAAAGAAATGTAAAAGCTGTATGTAGATAATACAGTTGCATAATTATTGCAAATAAGAGTTGCTAATAAATGTTGATCTCAATCTGATCTCCGCATTATTCCCACATTTTTTTGTTCATTTATCAATTCTGACCATATAAAAGCTTTTCAAATATAAATTTATTGGCTTCTTTATGCTATTCCTTGGTTGTCATTAAGATATTTCCTAAGTAATGGTTATATGCTCTCTATAATATCTAAATTTCAGCAAGTTAATTATATGCACCATAGGAGAATAGTGTGTACAATTTGGTAAATATCTTTCACTTGGGAACAATATCCTCAGGCAATATGTACAGTAATGTTAATCCAGGAGCATATGGTAAAAGGATTCTTCCTTAAATTTCATATTTAGACTAGAGATGGGCCTCTTCCTGTATCTCAGAGTGATTTATCAAAGCCTATGGCAGCCAAGCTACTGGTAATATTCATTATATTTATACTATACCAGATGTTTTACTAAAAGAAAGATCATTTCGTTGATTAATCATTTTTATTCCCTTGAAGAATAAAATCAGTCTACCTTTTCATATAAGTATTTTCATATGGGAAATTGCCTAACTCATAAATCTATGACTATATTTAAAAAATCACACAAGTAGCTAGAATTTCCTATTTTTCTGTAGGAATGAAACTGTGATGATTAACTATTGTTATTTTTAAGATATTTAACTCTGTTGGAATTATGAAATACATAAAAGTATATATATATATGTTGTTGTTGTTGTGTGCC
>NW_006921594.1:26812836-26821728 GCF_000298275.1 Orycteropus afer afer
TGACTGCTAACCAGAAGGCTGGTCGTTCAAACCCACCAGCCACTCCTCCGAAGGAAGATTGGGCAATATACTTCCATAGGGATACTGTCTCAGAAATCTAAGCAGAGGTCATTTTGAGTCAGAAACGACTCACTGGTGGTAAATTTGGGTTTTGTTTAATGTAATTATAAAATTCAATTACTAATATGCAAACCAATGAAATAAAAGTACAAACAGAAAAGAAGATGTGGTTTCCATACATTGAAATGAGGGAGAAAATTTGATAAGGACAAACCAATTAAAAAATTGTCACATTTAGCATAGTTGTAATAACTTTCTCAAGTTTGGGAGGAAGATTAAAAAAAAAATCTAGAGTCACTATACACTTCGTAAGTGTCTTTAAGTTCTTATTTGCTTTAAGAAATTTTGAATAGAAAATTATAGATGATCATAAGTGTGTTTTATATAGAAAATCTCATGATAAACTCCAATTAATGGATCCATACACAAAAAAAGAGGCCTTTGCTCTACGTCAAAATATTGGCAAATGAACACATACGCTACTAGGTGTGATGTAGTCAGATAAGAAGGCATCACAGATTTTGTCTTCAATTGGGGGAGATTATGCAATAAGAAAGGTAAGTGCATACTTACTTGTGCTCATTTACTAATCTGTACAGTGAATAATTTCACATGGGTTTTACCATATCTTCGATTTAGGGAAAAGCATGTGTAACTGAAAGGAAGGAAAAATTAAATTGATACTCTTGAAAAAGAACGGCAATATGAATTGAAACCTTTGGGGAAAGAACTAAAATAAAAAATTACTTTCCCACCATCTTTAAGTGTTTTTAAATAAAGCTGTATTTTGAAGATTTTGGTGGATTTATATGGCTAGTCTTTCCTCAATTTTTCCAGCATGGAGAAAACAGACTGAAAAAAAAGTCTGGAGAAATAAAAGTCGATGCAATCAAACTGTTTATTTTGTTACTTCCTTTGAGAACTGAGCTTCCTGTCTTTGACTCACATCCAAAAACCAAAACCAAACTCGCTGCCATCAAGTTGGATCCGACTCAAGTGATCCCTCCTTGAGTTTCCAAGGTGGTATCACTATGGAAATAGATTGCCCAACTTTCCTTGACTCATATTGCTGTTCTAAATAGTCTTACATATTATAAATTACATCATTAATAGTGCCTCTCGTAACAGGTGACTTAATGTTACAAGGGTCTTTCACAAACAAGCTTACGTTTATGGAATGTTAAGCTTTTATCATGTTGCAACACGACCCATGACTTGGTCTTCTCAGATACGTGAGGAGATACACTATTATATCAGGCACATTGCTCCATTCATGGAGCATGTCCCATTGAAAATGACTATGATTATACTATTTAGAAGTATGTTTCCAAGATTTCTGAAACTAAGGACAAAGAAGTGTGTGAAAAAATGGCAAGAATACTGAGGTTAACACAGCAGGGCTCGATAGAGTCAGTTCACTGTAGAGTCAATTTAAGTTATGCATATGAATTCACGGCAAAGTTCCACTTTTGTCTGATTTTTCACGAATAATTTTTATCTTTATACATGAAAGTATTGTATTGAATTACTGCTTGGCTATGTTTTTCTTTTCCTCTTTATGGAATCCCTCTACTGCTTGAATAATCTGAAGAACTAGAATTCAATTAAGAGAAACTCCTTAATCTCAAGGAACATCACTTCCTTTTCTATAAAATGAGGAAGAAGGAAGGAGCTCTGGTGGCACAGTGCCTAAAGCGTTTGACTGGTAACTAGAGGGTTGTTAGTTCAAACCACCAACAGCTGGAGGGAGTGAAGATGAGGCAATCTATTTCTGTAAAGATGTACTGCCTTGGAACCCAATGGGTGTTTCTATGAGTTGGGATCAACTCTATGACAGTGGGTGTTTTTTTTTTTTTTTTTTTGTATTCGTAGATGAGGGTGTCATGAGAAACTAATATGGTAATGTATATAGTGTCTGCGGGTATTGATCAAGCTCCATACCTGACCAAGGAATTACTGTTTTACGTGAAGACGTCTCCGACCAATGCAGTCCGTTTGGCTCTCACTTTTATCTGAACAATGCTTACCCTCTCAATTAATGATACATATGTTTGTCCACATTTGTATCCTTCCTTTTGTTTCATACACTAAAGCTCCATAGGTCTAGGAACAGTTTTAGGCAAAAGATGTTGTTGTTGTTATTGTTATGTGCCGTCCAGTTGGAGCTGACCCATAGAGACCCCTCCTTGGGTTTCTGAGGTGGTATCACTAGGGAAGTAGATTGCCCAACCTTCATTCCGAGGATAATCCTTCAATATTTCATTTTGGAAATATGCTATATATGTATTTTTTAAAATTTCAAAAGACATCAAAATTTAAGAGGAAATGAGCAATGAAACTATTAGTCAAATGAGAAGACTTTGTGACATTAATCTATATATTCCCACAGTCTGGTAAATTGAACACTTCAAAGTGTAGTATAAGTCTAATAATACTTTATGCTCACTCTTCAGAAGTACCCTTGAGTTTTCAGGAAGAGAGTCATTGTAGTTTTTGTTGTTGTTGCTTATTTGTTCCTACTTGAAAAATAAGAGACAACTTTGGGAAAATGTGTTAATTGAAATGTTTTAGGCAGTAATAGTAAGTTATTACTGCTATTGTTAGGTGCTGTCAAGTCTTCTCCCACTTATAGCGACTTAATGTGACAAAGCCTGGTCACCTCTGGTTTTCTTGACTGTGATCTTTACAGAATCAGATCAGCAGTCTTTCTCTCATGGAGCAGTTGGGTGGCTTCGAAGAGCCAACGTTGTGGTGAGCTGCCAAGTGCTAAATCGTTTGTGACACCATAGTTTACCATGGTTTTCATAAACAGACTTCCAATTATTCTTTTCTTTAAGAAGAAACCTGAAGATTTAGTCAAGTTATAATTGTGTAAATCTGTAGTTAAATAAGACTACATTAGTTAAATAAGTATTTTATATTCTTCTGTCAGTCCTTCTGGGTAACACTTTAGACACATAAATTGTGAATGTTCCATGCTCTGAGTTTTTTTAAAAAAAAGATTAGAATAATTCAAAAGATTTCCTGAAAACAGTAATCCATTCCTAGAGTTCATAACTTGAAACACCAAAGCTGGAACTATAACAGGGGAGATATAAGAAAAAAAGAAAAAAAAAATTCTGAATTATTGACCAAGCACATTAATTTACTACTTTACAGTCTGAATATATTGATATACAAGATAAAAAGGCAGAGCCTTGTAATTTCTTGGCAGCACAGGTTTTTTCTTATAATACAAATAGTGCTTATCCTGGCCATGTATTCAGGAGAAAGTTTATGCAGAGACTTTATACAGATACTTGCCTTAAACATAATATTTTTTCTTCATATAAAAGAGAAAATAGACTTTTCTTAAATGTGTTTATTTATGAATAATATTTAATATACATATGATTTAAATATATATAGAAAAGTCTTTTATTGTCCAATTCATGAAAGTTATATTTTGCTCTTTGCTCATTCTTTTGGCTTGGATTATAAATTCTTTCTCTCCTTATTTACCTAAAGCTTCCACTTATACATTTGGCTTATTTTCTATGTCATCTTTTTGCTCTTGTCGCATTTTTTAAATGCTTTTCTTTCTCTTCTTCACTATAAATCTCTGAAAGGTAGTGGCTGTGTTCTATTCCTTTGGTAGTCATACTGCCTAGCTATTGATCTTAACAGCTACTTTAGAAATGTTGACTGAATGAGCAACTAATTTGAAGAAAGGTAAATCCAAACTAAATAAATATATGACTACAATATATTTTAAGAACCTGTTTAGAAACACAAAGAGATAATAATATTTTAAGTGAATAAATTTATACTTATTTTAATTTCAGTTTTTATACCACACGTGAAAAAATATACAAAACATATTGAAGAGAATAGAAATTAACTAACTATACGCAAACCATCCAGGTTAAAAAACTAGAACATTACCAGGACATTATTCTCACCAATCACATGCCCTTCCTTCCTCCCAGAAGTGAACTGTTTGACTTTTCTATTAGTGTTTCTTTTGATGTTGTCTGGAAATAATACATTGACCAGAGCTTGTTCATCATGTGTTAAAAGAAAGCTGCAAATCTTGTGAGTCTCTATTACTTCTACTTCAGAATTGCCATAAGGAGTTTCTGATGAATGGTCCAGAACACTCAAAGTGAAACTTGTTCAGTGCTGCCATAAAATGCTGCTGGTTGGTATTTCTAATAGCAATTCAGTGACCTCCAGTCTGAGCTTCTGAGTTTGAGATTTTTTGGTTCACATTCACATGATAACCTGGAGTGCAGCCCTGTGTTAAGACGGTGGGATCCCAACGCCTGCCAGTCTCAGTCACATCCTATTCCAGAAGCAGTGCCCTCCCACTCATCTTTATATCCTCTCATTAAGCATGTGTTAATATCCCTGAATTACTCATCCCTCTTAATGAGTTCAGCGTTTGGGCCTCAATGTTCTTTTCTGAGAACACACGGTTATTATGGCCCATAATGACCAGTTCAGAATCCCTGGTTTTCTCCAAACTGTTCTGAAGACACTATTTGGTACTTACTTGCTCACCAGGTAAAAGTATAAGAGCAAATTCCCTTCTATATCATTCCATTAAAAGGTGCACCTAAAGACTATTCTGCACCTTTGTCTAAACATTGACAGAGTTAATTTCAGAGCTCTCAAAGCTAAGAATTCTCAGTCAGAGGCAGCTTTCAGAAAGATTCAGAGAGTTATATTGCACCAAACAATTTACAACCCTTAATGGCACAACTAATGGGAACAATCAATTGGTCTTTACCAAAAGAGAATTGATGTAAGATGATTTTCTTTCTTTGCCTAGACATATGTGTATTTTTTAAAAGTAATCTGCTTCCCTTTGTACCAAATTAAATAAACATTTATATCAGTGAATCTTATCATTTGCTATTTTAAACTACTACAAGATTGTTTAGATTTTAAATAATAGAAGGTATTTATTTTAGGTAGTGCATGTATGTGAATAAGTTATCAATTGCTTTTCAACATTATTACCAACTAAGGACAACATGCTAAAAATCAAATAGACTATTCGACATTTTGGATGAAGTGAGAAGATGCAAGAGCTCCAGAGGTATATTGAGAACAGACAAGCTGAAAGGGATGCAGAGGGGTGCTTTGATGTAGTGAGCTAAAATAGAAATAGGAACAGAGTTGAGAGATTAAGTGTAAAGATGATGAGAGGATGATTAAACAAGATAGGAAAGTCTTGGTTTATTTAAAAATGTTTGCCGATATCACTACTGCTAAAATAATTACTGATAATTCATATATTTTTCAAGCATTAACCCTGTATGTTATAGTCTTTAATTCTCTTGCGTAAGTGAGTGAAATGATAATTATTGGGAGCTATTTGTGCTTGCGTATCAAATTTATGTGACCCTCAGAAATGTTCTTTTAGATATATAAATTTCTTCTCCTGAAACGCTTTCAATTTGATACAAACCTTTTTAAGATTCTTTTAATCATTTATATGACTTTCTTGTAGACTCTTCTGCGATATTTCACCAGTAATGAATGAATTGCCCAACTGAATTTAAAACCAGGTTGGTAACTTACACTTTAACTAACATATGTTGTGACAGTTTGAAGATATAAATTATTTAAGTAAAAGTCACAAAAACAGAGTACCACAAAATGCTAATTAGGGAAAATGGATGCCTGCAATTAAAAGAGATCTCTTCATTCTTCATCATCTAAATTAATTACAATGCCTGAAATTTGTGGAGCATATTTCTATGACCCTTAGAAACCATCTTATTTAGTTGTCATATATCATTTGGAATATATTTTAACTAAAAAACATTTTTAGATTTAAATAGTCACACAACCCAATCTATTAAAATACTGTCTTTCAAATTCAAATATATTAGTCTTAACATGTTATCGTTGAGAATTTGATTAAAATTCATAATTAATGTTAAAAATTCATGGTACAGCTTTAGAAAAGATATTAGATGAACAGTGTTTTGCAGTTTTATTTTTTATTGAAACATTTAATCAAACTATGATGTTTAAACAAATTGAAATATAGGTGTGCATTTCATAATGTCTCTTCAGACAGTGGCAGATGCATAAATATCCATGGTCCCAGAAGGCTTTTGTTTCCCCATAACCACAAGGGATTTATTGAGGCCACTGGGCATGCAGAGCCAGACAACTGCGTCGGAGGGTGGGTGGACAGGAGCGCTTCCCTCTGGAACCTTAACATAGACCTTATGTCCCTTGGGCCACATCCACCCTCCTTGCTGTCCTGCCTACTCCTAGTAGTGTGGATTCTCTGGGGCTAGCTGAGCTGGAGTTCTGGCCAAATGCCTTGTCACAGGTGCTACTGAAGGGCTCCTTGCTCTGCAGGTCCATATGAAGATGCTGGAAGAAGTGGGATAAAGCCTTCTGCACTGGTGGCACTTGCAGGGCTTCTCACCTGTGTGGATGAGCTAGTCCTCCATGAGCGTGGAGCTCCAGATGTAGGCCTTGCCACACTGGCTCCAGGTGTATGGCTTCTCACCTGTGTGCAGCTGTTGGCCCTGTACCAGGTTGGAGTTCTTGCTGAAGGCCTGGCCGCACTAGCCCCAGTGGTAGGACTTTTGCCCTGCAGATGTGCATGTGCTGCATGAAATGCGAGCTGTGGCTGAAGGCCTTGCTGCACCAGCCAGACTCATAGAGTTTCTCACCAGTGTGGATGCAGTGGTATGGATGAAGCCGGACCATCCACAGAATTGTTTGCTGTGCTCGTCCCAGGTGTGGGGCTTCTCTCATATGTGGATGTGCTGGTGCTTCAGCAGCAGCAAGTTGTGTTTGTAGCTCTTGCAATAGATCTCACAATAGTGCAGTTTCCCACCTTATGCACCACCCTACAGGTCCCTGAAGCCCACTCCAAGGTCAAAGCCGTTGCCCAGCTCCATCTGCTTGAGGCCACTGCTGGTCCCGGGGGCTCCCTCCTGCAGAAGCACCCTGCGCCAGTTGCACCTCTCTTAGACATAGCATCCAGTCCCTAGTGGTTGGCCCATGGGCCACTCCAAATTGGCCTCTGTTCCAACACTCTGTAACATCCCTGTGGCTCTTCAGCATCCCCATGTCCCGACCCACCCCCACCTCGGGAGCATCCAGCTGGGGAGACCTTGGCACCTTCTTGGGCTCTAACTCAGAATCTGGGCAGAAGGTGTTTCCTCCATTTCAACTTTCTGCACATCTGGATAATCCATGTTGGACAGCTCCTCTGTGGCTGGGAGAGCACCTCAGGGCTGGATGGGAGGGTGTTATGTTGATGATCATAGAAGCAAAGCAGGGCTTCCTGGTGGTGATGGCTGTGTCAAGATCAGGAGCCCCCTTCTGCTCTGTCTCCTACCACTCTCTCATCCCCTGGGGCCACCATTTACCATGAGACCTTCTGCACACTTAGGACTCTATGGTCACTGTCTGAGAGGAGGTGGGGGTCTTAGAGTGGAAGCTTCATCATCTCATAGGGCTGCAGATTCTTGCTCTGAGCTCAGGTTACAGCTCCAGCCACCGCAACAGCTGAAGGGAGGAGCGACACCAGCACCACCAGGTCAGCAGTAACACTCCTTCTCCTCTTCCCAGCTGGGAACCTTTGGCTGGTCGAGAAGAGCACCAGAGCATAGCTGCAGAGAGTATCGCTGCTCAGGCTCAGGCTTGCACTCCACACAAGCTGTGTGAGCTCAGACATGTGATTCAGATGTCATGAAAACACAATATTATATACCGATGTACAAATCACATAATGTCCAATTTCACAGACTGTATTGTGGATGTCCCTTGGGACATACCTGTACTCAAAGGAAGTCTTAGATTTAAAGCACCAGTTTAAAGTCATGCATTTTTATTCTCAACTGGCTTACTCATTATGACTATTTCCCTCCAGTTCCCGAGCCACAACATTGTGATATATAATAAAATAAAATTGTTACTATTGTAATTATCTAAGTTTTAAGACAGCTTAGCTTGATTCTCAATGAGGAGCCTGGTGGTGGAGTGGTTAAGTACTCAACTGCTAACTGAAAAGTCAGCAGCTGGAACCCACCAGCCACTCCCTAGTGTGGTAGTCTGCATCCATAAAGCCTTGGAGACCTTTTGGGGCAGTTCCACCCTATCCTCTAGGGTGTTGTAAGTTAGAATCTACTTGACAGGCATTGGGTATTGCATTTGTCAAAACTCGTAGAAGGGTACAATTAACATTTGCACAATTAATTGTATGTGAAGTTTACCTAACAAAGACATTTAAACAAAAACCTAACTTTAGTTAATGGTATGCATGCTGAAGCATTCATAGGGGTTTATTGTAATATTTTTCCAACTTTCACCTAATATTGTGAATTTTCATTAAGAATGAAAAGGAATAAAATTCCTGAGAAAAATATGTATATTAATTTCTTACATAGTTTTTGTTTCTAAGGTTTTTTGGAGCAATTGTCATTTCTTGTTTTAAATATATGTAAAATCATAATATTAATGATATCAAAATTTGATACAATTTTATACAAGACTGGAATCTAATTCTATAATTTCAGAGTTAATTACATCTTACATTAAGCCTCCTATATCTCTATTTTTAAAGAAAATTAATTTGGGTCTTTGAATAACATAACCCACTGCCATGGAGTCAATTCTGACTCATAGTGACCCCCATTGGGTTTCTGAGGCAGTAAATCTTAATAGAAGTAGATTGCCCAGTCTTGCTTCTATGGATTAGCTGGTGGGTTTGAACCACCAACCTTCTGGTTAGCTGTCAGATGCCTTAGACACTGTGCTACCAGAACTCCTTTGAATAACATGAGTGAATCAAAATTTTTTTATCATTAATTC
>NW_006921594.1:26823899-26828564 GCF_000298275.1 Orycteropus afer afer
CAGACCCAACTCATAGTGACCCCTCCTTGGGTTTCCGAGGCAGTATCACTACGGAAGTAGATTGCCCCATCTTCCTTTGCCCCATCTTCCTTCTGAGGAGTAGCTGGTGGGTTTGAACCGCCAGCCTTCTGGTTAGCAGTCAAGTGCCTTAACCACTATGCTACCAGAGCTCCCATGTAAATATATATATATGTATGTGTATATATATATATACACACATACACACACACACACACACACATATATACACACTGCTTAGAAAACCTATAGGGCTCTTCCACTCTGTCATATAGGATTGCTATGAGTTGGAATTGACTCTACAACCCACAACAACAACATACATATAATATATGTGTGTGTGTGTATGTGTGTGTGTGTGTGTGTGTGTATAAAAAACCAAACTCACTGCCGTCGAGTCGATTGCCACTCATAGCAACCCCTCCTTGGGCTTCTGAGGCAGTATATCTACGGAAGTTGTTAGTAGCCATATATATTTAATTCCCTTCTTTAATGGTTTATAACAAGAAAAACTAAATTGACTTAATAAGAAGTACATTATGGCAATCAACACATTTTCAAACTATCAGAAAGGTAGAAGTATAAATGGAGTGCTGTGTGATGTGACCTGGCAAGTTTTCTAGTATGTTAAAGCCCAAATTTTCTCATTTATAAACTAGGGTTAAAATGGCATAATTTATAAGATTTTCTTAATTAAAAAAAAATGTAAGTTAAAAGCCAAACAGAGCAGTTACTCAGTGAATTTGAGTGTCTTCTCCCTACCATTTGCTGTGAAAGAAAAAAACAATAGGAAAACAAAACTCTGAGCAAAAACTATTTTGGATTAGTTACCATTCAGCACTACTCAATATAAAGCTCTTTTTCCCAATGTTCCCAAATTTTAATTATGTTCACTTCCTGGAGCAAGCAAATTGCAGTCACTTTGAACAATGCACGTACTCAAAAACAACTCAAATAAGTGCTTAAGCCAATCACTTTGCAGCCGGTCTTAGACCTTCAGGGTATGGCTGGCTAGCCTCATTACGCAATTTATGTCTACCTGATCTCCCTTTCTAGAAACCACACATTCCAAAACCTAGATGTGCTGTTTTGTTCAGTCATGAATTACACCGGATGCTCTATTCTCTGCAATTTCTATAACATTCATCATACAGAATGTAGGAGGAGAGGTCAGCCATTATCAATTAGCATTTATATCCTTGAAGTTTTAGAAGAAAGAGCACTGTTGACCATTGGGCTTCTATAATACACAAAATACATTTGTTTAAACTCTTCTGGTTTTTGCAATGTTAAGCCATTTTAACAATGCCTGTTTAGGCTAAACTATACCATGACTGACACCCAGCTGCAGGCTCTTTGACTGCCTCACCTTGCAGTTTAACAGTGCATAGCACTGATCCTCACAAAGGCAGACTACAGGAATCTGTAGTCTGTACAGATGTGGTCAGGCAGACTACACGGCATCCATGTCTACTGTGCATGGGGGCTCAAATCAGTCCTGTTATCAAAAATAAACAGCTAGTTATGGCTGGAATGAGTTTGAAGGAGCCCTGGTGGTGCACTGATTAAACACTCGGCTGCTAACCAAAAGGTCAGTGGTTTGAACCCACCAGGAGCCCTGTGTGAGTAAGATGTGGCAGTCTGTTATTGTAAAGATTACTGCTTTGGAAACCCTATAGGGTAGTTCTCTCTGTCCTGTGGGGTAGCTATGGGTTGGAATTGACTGGACAGCATTTGTGTTAAGAGTCTGAAAACTCAGACATTAAAAACACTATGGAGGACAGTTCTACCAACATACATGGGTAGCCATGAGTTGGAATCAACATGACTACAAC
This sequence comes from Orycteropus afer afer, assembly GCF_000298275.1. Taxonomy (NCBI): domain Eukaryota; kingdom Metazoa; phylum Chordata; class Mammalia; order Tubulidentata; family Orycteropodidae; genus Orycteropus; species Orycteropus afer. The sequence continues at coordinate 26,825,753 of NW_006921594.1, forward strand.
CATAGGATGAACAATACACTTACTCAAAAACATGGTTGTCTGAGCAACCATTTGATAATTGAACTGAAGCTTTCCCTTCCTGTCAGCAAGCACCATGTCTGCACAGGCAACATGACTGAGTTTCTTTTTGCTCTCCTGGTTTACACTTTAGTTTCCTCTTTAAGACTGGAGTCCAGGTCAACAACTAGCCTGCTTGTACTTTTGACCTGCCTACTTTTCATAACGGCCTATTACTCGAAGTTAGATTTCCCTTGTCTTTTTACTTCTACCCACTGCCTGGGGTCCTTTTTAAAAATAGTCCAATTGCCCTATTTGCCTGGCATCACACTACTTATGAATGATAGTCACCAAATTCTACCCAACAGAAAAACATCCCTCAGGGCCAAGCCTGTTTCCCATATGACTTCCAGCATTGGTCTTGAGTCTGACTTTGCCTTGGACTCATTTAGGAAGGTTTTCAATATCTCCGACACCTGGGCCCACAGTTTTACATTCTGATTTATTTGGTCTGTACTTCATCATGAGCACTGAGGTACTGAAAAACTCCCCAGGTGATTCTCATGGGCTAAATGGAGAACCACTGGTTCAGAAAGTTAACTCCAGCCTTCCTCCGAAGTTTGCCCTAAACTAGATTATTTCTCTCTGCCTTATCTAGAGGTTGTGCTCTTCCATTTACCTGCCTGATGTAGATCCCAACTGGCTCCATAGCTGAGCTTTTTGGAGTGGTGATAATTTAATCCAGAAGCATTCTGGGGTTTGTGTTCTTCTTCTTCTTCTTTTTTTGCAAAAGGAAGTTTTCTTGTTTCCATTTGGTTCATGGCTTGGGAAAGGAGTTTCAGGGTGGTTAAGATGCTGCCTCGTGTCTGGAGGGAGAGAAGTTCAGGCAGAAGCCTGATAATGTCAGGGGAATGCAGAGGACCCCTCACAGGTGTCTGGGCTCCAGAGGCACCTAGTCTTCATGCTTGAGGGTAACTCTCTTGAAGAGATACTTGCTCAGCCCCACCTGGGGGCTGGACAACCTGTGGAGGTTGGTCAAGTGGTCACCCATGTCTTGGAAGTTTCATCTCCTCATCCAGGAAATGGTTCTCCAGAAAGTCACTAAAATAGAGAGATAGATAGATAGAAAGTCTGTGTGGATAGAGCCCAGGGCATTCAGATGCAAAAGACCCTGGTTCAGATTGTTCTCCGGGGTCAGGATGGCTTCAATGGCATACAGGGTTCTACTCCACTCATCTTGGAACAGCTTCTGCTATTCTGGAAGAGGGTGCAGCCTACACACTCATTTTGCAGCATCAAGAGCCATTCAGCACCCTCATGATTCTCCTTTACCAGCTAGTGGAAGAAGTGTCCTATACCTTCCAAGGCCACATCCTCGCAGTATAACCAGAGAGAAGTAGGCGTAGGCTTGCAGATGCAGACTGACCACATGGTTGATGCTGGCCTCTGCTTTAGATGAATAATTCTAACAGATTTGGAGGCTCATGGTTGATTGAGACTTTGGAGCTAACCACAAAAAGTGTTAGTTGACCCTGGAAACAGGATGGCCAAGAAGGTGATCATGGAGATTGTGCCTAGAAAGGAGGTTGGAGGGTGGTCTGAGGCTGGAGATGGGGAGTCCCTGGGTCTTTTATGTCCAAACACTCTTTAAGCAAGAGACAGACGCTCGGGTCTGCCAGGCGAGCTTCTGTTGTTATTATTCTTGTTTGTTTTTTGTTGGTTCATTTGTTTTTGAAAGCCTATTGAGAGATAAATGGGAGGAAGAATTGGAATATTTCAAAGGAGTTGTAATTAAAAGCCCAGTGCTGCTTCAGAGCCAAGGATGAAAAAAGTTCTACCAACTGACAAATGGAGGGCATACGGACATAAATTTGGAGATCACTACATCAGCAGTCTCCACAGTAATTTGTAGGGAGTGTACAAAATGATCTATTAGCATATGAAAAAATATTAGATTCTATTTATATTAATGCTTTGATAGAAAAATGAGGAATGATATTCAGCACATGGATTGATATTGGTGCTTTCACTTAGCCCTTCATTTAGTTAATCACTTGCTTTGCAAGTTATGTAAGAGGAAAACACTGCAATGACTGTAGTTTCTGTGTACCCAGTTAGGTGGGTATCAATATGATAGCTAGCATGACCTAAAATACTTTCCCAAGATGGTCAATGGCTTAAAAAGACCCCTTTAAGTAAACTGAAGGTTGAAAACAGTATTAATAATACATCTCTGTGAGTTATAGTGAGAGTTCATTGTATGTGGCTAGTAAGTTAAGATTTCAAATCATCTGGTCTAGTTTCAGATTTCTGCTACGACATATAACCTTACTTGTTATTCATTTTCTTGCTGAGTTTTCAAATGTTGTATTAAGAAAATTGAGATATTGTATCAAATTTTGTATTTTACCTGTACAGAATGCACATTTGGCAAAATAGGGGAATGGATGCTTAACTGGAAAAAAGGATAAGTCAGATTTCTCAGTCACTGGATTGAAAGTTGACTAAGGGCAAGTTCATGTGATAACAGTGAGTTTTGTTTTAGTTTTAAGTGATTAAAAATATTGCAGGTCCACAATTCCGGTACCCAAAATGCTTTAAAACATACTAGGCATTATGTCATTCATTTGGTGGCAATAGCTAATCTAAAGTGATACAAAGCTACTTATAGGATGAATAATGTTTTCAAAATGCAAACAGTTTTGATGAGTTTAATTAAGGATTGCTTCCCTCAGACTCTGGAGAAAAAGTGACATGAGAGTCATCCTTTAACATTTTAAACTCACAAAATAATTAATTTTAAAAAAGCTGCCCC
>NW_006921594.1:26829566-26833861 GCF_000298275.1 Orycteropus afer afer
GACTCGACGGCACATAACAACAACAACAAGAAGATAAATGAACGTGCCATTTTAATTTATTTTTACCCCATATTGAGATCTATGTCAGTGGTCAACATGACCACTGGAGGCAGCACTTTGAATCTTTGTTCTTTTTGTCTTCCTTTTTCTTTTTCTTTTCTTTTTTTGAGAACGTGCACCAGTTCAGCAGTTTCTACAAGTACAATTCAGTGGCACTGAGTACATTCTTCAAGTTGTGCATCCATTCTCACACTCCTTTTCTGAATAGTTCCTCTCCTGTGAACAGAAAGCCATGGAGATCAAAAGAGCACAATGCTTCAGGCAGACTTTTTTTTTTTTTTTTTAACTTGTTAAACTAAATATTCAATTTTAAGATTTCAGGAGATATTTTTGGTTTAAAGCTTATGTAAGGACAATAATTTCAGGGATTCATTTACTCTACATGGCTACAGAAAGTTGAGAGTCCATGAGAATTTGAAATCTTATTCTGCATTTCCCCTCTTTTGATCAGAATTCTTCTATGGAATCTTTGATCAGAATGTTCAGTAATGGCTGTTGAACACCATCCAGTTCTCTCAGACTCATGGCAATGGAGACAGTTGTTCATGGAGGCAACTAGCTATACCTTCCATATCTTCTTATTCCTGACTCTACTTCCTCTATTGCTCCAGGTGAGTAGAGATCAACTGTGCTTTGAATGGCTACTTCCAAGACTTTGAGACCCCGGGCACTGCACAGTGAACTTGTAGGTAGAACAGAAGCACTAAATATGTTATAAGGCCAATTAACTGGGATGTCCCACCATATCAGGACTCTAAACCTCCAAATAAAGAATCATTCCTATGAGGTTTTTGGTTTTATATAAGAATCTCAGCATTTGGTCATTGTTGTAAACATATCACACAACTTTTTTTTTCCAATTCAACTTTTTTATTGTACAACTTATTGGCAGCTATTACAGTAATTTGCTGTGCAACTCTATCTACCATTATTCAATGTGACTTTCTATCACCATTGACCCCCTCACCCCTTTCTATATCCCTTCCATCCCTGGTAACCACTAGCGAATATCGGTCTCTATACATTTGCCTCATCTTGTATTGCTATATGAGTGAGGTAGGTCATAAAATATTTGTCTTGTTGTTATTGATTTATTTCAGCATACTGTCTTCAAGTTCCATCTATACTGTAGCCTGTATTGAGATTTTGTTTTTCTTACTGGTGGCAAGAACAGGTAAGGAGGGCAGGAAACAGCCCCCAAGTGACAGGGAGCAGGGAGCAGGGACAGACAGGGCTGGCAGCTGGAACAGGTAGGGGGAAGCCCAGCAAGTTAGCAGAGTGGTTGGAACAGCTAAGGGAGACAAACTTGTCTGTTGGTGTGTTGTACTGCGGTGGCTTGCATGTTGCTGTGAGGGTGGAGGCTGTGCCAGCAGGGGTGCCCACGGTGGACTAGTTTTGGTCGAGCTTCCAGATTAAGACAGACTAGGAAGAAGGAAGAGGCCATCCACTTCCGAAAGAACTAGCCAGTGAAAACCTTATGAATAGTAGTGAAACACTGTCTGATATATTACTAGAAAATTTTATGAATAGCCCTGAAACATTGTTCGATACAGTTTCAGAAGATGAGCCTCTCAGGTCAGAAGGCACTCAAACAAAATATGACTTGGAAAGAGCTGCCTCATCAGAGTAGAGCCTACTTTCATGATATGGATAAAGTAGAGCTTTCAACATCTCCATTTGCTGAAACGGCATGACTCAATATGAGAAGAAATAGCTGCAAACATCAATTGATAATCAGAACATGGAATGTACAACATACGAATCTAGGAAAATTGGAAATTTTCAAAATTAAATGGAATGCATAAAGACTGATATCTCAGGCTTTAGTGAGCTTAAATGGACCAATTTTGGCCATTTTGAATCAGACAACCATATGATCTACTATGCTGGAAATGACAAATTGAAGAGAAATGGTGTGGCATTCATTATCACAAAGAATATTTCAAGATCTGTCCTGAAGTACGATGCTCTCCATGATAGAATAATATCCATACAATAGTATAATATGCCTATGAGGAAAGCCAGTTCATTCCTATCTAACCTTATAAATCATCACAGTGAAAAGTTTAATTTTTTATTATTTTTTTTTTTTTACTTTCTTTGACATTATCTTTGGAGTCTACATGTGTCCAGTCTGGGGCCTTAAGGCAGGGGAAGTATTTTCCCTCTTCTTTGAGGTCTCTGGGTCACATTCTTATGGGACCACTTTGATGTGACCTTCTCTAGTCAAAGTTACTGAGTTTCTTAGTCTCAAGAAGAGAACACAGAGATGCCTCAATTGTAAAAGTTTAGATTCCACATAAAAAGGAAATGGAAAATTCCCTGTTTATTGTTCCGGCAGTTGCTAAATATGGAGAGATTGCCTATTTTATTGATGTTGTTGTTGTTTGGTGCCGTTGAATTGTCTTCGACTCATTGCAACCCTATGTACAACAGGATGAAACACTACCCAGTCCTGTGCCAGCCTCATGATAATTGCTATACCTGAGCCCATTGTTGCAGCAACTGTGTCAATCCATCTTGTTGAGGGCCTTCCACTTTTTCATTGACCCTCCACTTTACCCAAGCATGATATTCTTCTTCAGGGCATGGTCGCTTCTGACACCATGACCAAAGTAGGTGAGGTGAAGTCTGGCCATTCTCACTTCCAAGAAGCATTCCAAGAAGAGTGCACTCCCTCCAGGACAGATTTGTGAGATCTTTTAGCAGTCCATGGTACTCTCAGCATTCTTTACCAGCACCACAATTCAAAAGCATCAACTCTTCTTTGGTCTTCCTTATTCATTGTCCAGCTCTCACATGCATATGAGGTGATTGAAAATACCATGTCTTGAATCAGGGGCACCTTAGTCTTCAAGGAGACATCTTTGCTCTCCAGCACTTGAAAGAGGTCTTTTGCAACAGATTTGCCCAATGCCATGCTTTGTCTGATGTCTTAACTGCTGTTTCTATTGGTATTGATTGTAGAACCAGATAATATGAAGTCTTTGAGAACTTCAATCATTTTTCCATTTACCATGATGCTACTTATAGGTCCAGTTATGAGGATTTTTGTTTTCTTTATATTGAGGTATAATCCATACTACAGACTGTAGTCTTCAACCTTCATCAGTAAGTGCTTCAAGTGATCCTCACTTTCAGCAGGCAAACTTATGTTGTCTGCATATAACAGGTTGTTAATTAGCCTTCCTCCAATCCTGATGCCACATTCTTCTTCATGTAGTCCAGCTATATGTATAATGCATAATGTTATACATTATTATCTTTAGTCATTGAAGTTTGACTCCTTCTGCGACTGATAGTCTTATTAAATAGGAGAGGAAACAGACTATTACATTTATAAGAGCAATGTTAACATTTTCAATAGACTTGATAATTATTACATTGTGATACATTTTCTAGATTTATATTAATCTATAAGAATATTTCATTTTTATGTTAGGAATTTTTAGATATAGTGAATTCATTTTTTTTAAGGGTATAAACTTATTAAAGATAAGATGTTCATTGATAATTATTCTGGAATGGAAAGTTAATGTATTAGATATCTTAATAAATTTTTTTAAAAAATTATTTCTGGTATATTACTATATATAATATAGTATATTATATATTATATACAGGTAGAAACTGGGTAAGCAGCAAACAGGGCACGCAGGGCAAGCGGGTGTTTGGAACACTCCAGGCAGCCTGGGAAGTGAGGAGAGTGGTTTGGAACAACTAAGGGAGACAAACTTGTCTCTTGGTTTGTTATACTGTGGTGGCTTGCATGTTGCCATGAGGCTGGAGACTATGCCAGGAGTGTTTCAAATGCTAGCAGGGTTACCTATGGTGGACAGGTTTCAGCAGAGCTTTCAGACTAACACTGAATCAGAAGGAAAAGGCCATCCACTTCTCAAGGAGTTGGCCAGTGAGAACCATATGAATATAAGTGAAACACTCATATATTACTGGAAAACTTTATGAATAGCTCCAGTACAGTGCTGGAAAATGAGCCCATCAGGTCAGAAGGCACTCAAAGTATGACTGGGGAAGAGCTCCTTCCTCAGAATAGAACCGACCTTAATGATATAAATGGAGAAGAGCTTTTGGGACCTCAATTTGCTGATATGGCATGTCTCAAAATGAGATGAAACAACTGCAAATATTCATTAATAATTGGAACATGGAATGTATGAAGTATGAATCTAGGAGAAGTTGTCAAAAATGAAATGAAATGCATAAGGATTAATATA
>NW_006921594.1:26835011-26842887 GCF_000298275.1 Orycteropus afer afer
ATAGTGCCTAAGGCACTTGACTGCTAACCAGAAGGCTGGAGGTTCAAACCCACCAGCCACTCCTCAGAAGGAAGATTGGGAAATCTACTTCTGTAGTGATACTGCCTCAGAAACCCAAGGAAGGTCGCTATGGGTCGAGTCTGACTCGATGGCAAACAACAACAACAACAACATGGGCAATATATTGAATGATGCAAGAAACATCAAAAGAAGATGAAAGGAATACACAGAATCACTGTACCAGAAAGAACTGGTCAATGTTCATCCATCTCAAGAGGTGGCATATAATCAAGAATCAATGGTATTGAAGAAAGAAGTTGAAGCTGCACTGAAGGAATTGGCAAAAACAAGGCTCCAAGAATTGATGGAATACCCATTGAGATGTTTCAACAAATGATGCCACGCTGGAGGCACTCACACAGCTGTGCCAAGAGATTTGGAAGACCAACTGGCCAACTGACTGGAAGAGATTGATATTTGTACCCATTCCAAAGAATGGTGATCCACAGAATGTGTAAATTATCGAACAATATCGTTAATATCACATGCAAGTAAAAATTATCTTACTGAAGATAAATCAAGAACAGTTGCATCAGTATATTGACAGAGAACTTCCAGGAATGCAAGTTGGATTCAGAAGAGGATGTGGAATGAGGGATATCATAGCTGATGTCAGATGGATCTTAGCTGAAAGAAAAGAACACCAGAAAGATATTTACTTATGCTGTATTGACTATGCAAAAGCTTTGATTGTGTGGTTCATAACAAGTGAAACATAACATTGAGAAGACTGAGAATTCTTCAACACTTAATTGTGCTTATTAGGAACCTGTACACAGACCAAGAGGCTGTCATTTGAACAGAACAAGGAGATACTGCATGGTTTAAAATTAGGAAGGGGGTTCATCAGAGTTGTATCCTTTCACCATACTTATTCAGCCTGTATGCTGAGAAAATAATCCAAGAAGCTGTACTATATGAAGAAGAATGTCGCATCAGGATTGGTGGAAGGCTCCTTAACAATCTGCAATATGTAGAGAGTACAAGTTTGCTTGCTGAAAGTGAGGATGACTTGAGGCACTTACTGATGAAGAATGAAGAATATAGTCTGCAGTATGGATTCCATCTCAATATAAAGAAAACAAATATTCTCACAACTGGACAAATAAACAGCATCACGATAAATAGAGAAAAGGTTGAAGTTTTCAAGGACTTCGTATTACTTGGTTCTACAATCAACACCAATGGAAGCGGTTGTCAAGACATTAGCTGACGTATTGCATTGGGCAAATCTGCTGCAAAAGACCTCTTTCAAGTGCTGAAGAGCAAAGATGTCTCCTTGAAGATTAAGGTGTGTCTAACCCAGGCCCTGGTATTTATAATCACCTCATATGCATGTGAGAGCTGGACATTGAAAAAGGAAGATTGAAGAAGAGTTGATGCTTTTGAGCTGTGGTGTTGGCAAAGAATTCTGAAAGTATCATGGACTGCTAAGAGAACTAGCAAATTTGTTCTGGAAGAAGTGCAGCCAGAATGCTCCTTGGAAGCAAGAATGGCCAGACTTTGTCTCACCTACCTTGGTCATGTTGTCAGAAAGGAGCATTCCCTAGAGAAGGATATCATGCTTGGTAAAGTGGAAGGTCAACGAAAAAGTGGAAGACCCTCAACGAGATGGATTGACATAATTGCTGAAATGATGGGCTCAGGTATAGCCAGTATTGTGAGGGTGACACAGGACTGGGCAGTGTTTTGTTCTGTTGTACATATGGTCACTATGAGTTGGAGACAAGTTGGTGGCACCTAACAACAACGACAACAGCTAGATTATTAATACTACTTGAAAACTGATGTTTTATTCATAGATACAAAATGAACAGATGACTTTCAGCAGTAGAATTAAAGTCTTTATTGTATTCATGGATGTAATCCTTATAATTCAAAAAATTGAATGATGGTAACTTTAATCTTCGTTTCTTAGTTTAAATTCATTTTAAACACCTAACAGTCATTTTAACATTGGACAGCCTTAGCTACCCATATTAAGGGTTTTTACATTTAAATTACTTAATCTTTTTTATACAGATTGTGCATGTTATTTCTTGAAAGAATACTGCCTGTGAACCATAACATAAATTAAATATTTGTGCTCATGATTTCTTGCCATTCAAAAGGATGTTGGCTAGAATTATTTTGAAGTTTTGGAAAAAAGATACATAGAAAAAAATAAAAAATATAATGGCATTTAGATATGGCAGGATATGACAAGCCTCTACATTTGTAGGTGAGTAAAAGGATTTAGAAGTCAGAGTGCTAGCTAGAAAAAAAATGAATTTAGATTTACAAAGTAATCTTCTTGAAACTGATTCCCTTGATTCTGGGGAAATGAAGTTTCTTTAATTACAGGAGTGGAATGTAATAAAGAAGAGAGACTTTGCAATAAATAGAGATTATTGTCACAAAAGGAAAATAAAATTCCTGTCCCTTTGAAATGCATTGAAATAATTTGGAACATAATCTGCTCACTAATTATAGCCAGTTGATATAATTGGTGACATACTGATTGGCAGAAGGTGGTTCCAAGGTGTTCAATGTTATGTGCTCCTGCTAATTAACCCACTTCAGGCTTTAGCCATGGACTCCATTTTTATTTAGCAGGATAGATCCCCACCTCCTTGTTCTTTGATTGCTCAAAGTTCTAACACCTGAGTGCATAGTTGAGTTGTGAGTTTGGACAGAGTAGGCAGCTCCTATTGACACATTTCTCACATCCTGTTCCATTAAATAGAATAGTTTCAGAAACTCTTGTGTGTTGCAGTGACATTTGGTAACAGCCCTTCACTGCTGTCATTTGGGCATTAAAATAGTCAACTAGTCTATCAAATTTAATTATCATCAACTGAAACTTGGAATTAAAGAAAAAAATGATGCTGAACAATCTCAGCATCCGTCTGTTTTTCTTTTTGGTGAATTGAGATGTTGGAAGCAGTTACATTATTAAGAATAGCACGACTTAAAATTCATGAAAAGGAAGCATGTTGTTGTTTTTGTTAGGTATTGTCCAGTCAATTCCTACTCATAGTGACCCTGTATACAACAGAACAACAAAACACTGCCTGCTCTTGTGCCATCCTGGCAATTGTTGCTGTGTTTGACTCTGTTGTTTCAGCCACAGTGTCATCCCATCCTGTGGATTGCCTTCCTCTTTTTCTCTGATCCTCTACTTTTCCAAGCATGATGTCTTTCCTCAGGGACTAGTCCCTCCTGTTAAATGTCCAAACTACATGAGACAAAGTGGTGCCATCCTTGCTTGAAAGAAGTGTTCTGCCTGTATAGATTTATTTCTCTTCTAGCAGTCTGTGGTATATTAGACATTCTTTGCCAATGCCATAATTCAAAGGCATCAGTTCTTCTTTGGTCATTTTTATTCATAGTCCAGCTTCTATATGCATATGAGGTGAGTGGAAATACCACAGCTTGGTTCAGGTGTACCTTAGTCCTCAAAGTGACATTCTGGTTTTTGAACACTTTAAAGAGGTCTTTTGCAGCAGTATTGCCCAATGGAATGTCATATGATTTTTTGATTACTACTTCTATGGGCGTTGATTTTGGATCCAAGTAAAATGAAATCTTTAACAACTTCAGTGATTTCTCCATTTATCATGATGTTGCTTCTTAACCTAGTTGTGAGGATTTTTTTTTTTAATTGAGGTATAATCGTGAAGGCTGCAGTCTTTGATCTTCATCAGTAAGTACTTCAAGTCCTCTTCATTCTCACCAAGCAAGGTTGTGTCATCTGCATATTGCAGGCTATTAATGAGTCTTCCTGTAATTCTGGTGCAGTGTTCTTCTTCATATAGTCCAGTTCCTCGGATTATTTTTCAGTATATAGTCTTTCACACTTTGTTTATATTATCAAGAAAGATCAATCCCTGGAGAAAGATATCAAGCTTGGTGAAATTTGGAGTCAGTGAAAAAACAGAAGACCCTCAATGAGATGGACTGACACAGTGGCTGCAACAATGTGCTTAACAATTGTTAGAACGGCACAGGACTGGACATAGGGTCACTATGAATCAGAAATGATTTGACAGAACCTAACAACAATAACTACAGATCAAATAAGTGTAGGGAAAAGATACAACCCTGACACATGCTTTTCCTGATTTTTAAACCACACTGTATCCTATTGTTCTGTTCGAGTGACTGACTCTTTGTCTATGTATAGGTTCTGCCTGAGACAATTAAGTGTTCTAGAATTCCTATTCTTCACAATGCTATCCATAATTTGTTGTGACCCACATAGTAAAATGCCTTTGCATAGTCAATAAAACATAGTTAAACATCTTTCCTGTAGTCTTTGCTCTCAGCCAAGATCCATGGGACATCAGCAGCTATATCCCTTATTCCGTGTTCTCTTCTGAATCTCACTTGAATTTCTGGCAATCCCCGTTGATGTCCTGCTAGAATCATTTTTGAATTATGATCAGCATAATTTCATTTGTGTATGATATGAACAAGGAGCTCTGGGAGCATAATGGTTAAAGTATTAGACTGCTAAACAAAAGATCAGTTGTTTGAACTTACCAGCTGCTCCATGGAAGAAAAATGAGGCAATCTGCTGCAGTAAAGATTTACAGCCTTGGAAACCCTATGTAGTAGTAAAAGGTCACTATGAGTCAGATTGACTTGGCAGTGGCTTTGGTTTTGGTTTTGGTGATATGAATATTGTTTGATGATATTTGCATTCTATTGGATCACCTTTCTTTGCAACTGGCACAAATATGGATCTCTCCCATTTGGTTGGCCAGGTAGCTGATTCCAAATTTCTTGGCATAGATGAGTGAGTGCTTCCATGGTTGCATACTTTTGATGAAACATCTCAATTGTTATTCCTTCAATTCCTGGATTCTTGTTTTTAGTCAATGCACTTGGACTTCTTCCTTCAATACCATCAGTTCTTAATCAGATGCTACCTCCTGAAATGGTTGTATGTTGACTAAATCTTTTTGGTTTAGTGGCTCTGTATATTCCTTCCATCTTTCTTTGATGCTTCCTGCATTGTTCAATATTTTGCCCATAGTATTCATTACTATTGCAACTCAAGGCTTGGGTTTTTTCTTCAGTTATTTCAGCTTGAGAAATGATGAGCATGTTCTTTCCTTTTGGTTTTTTAACCTGAGGTCTTTGCATATTTCATAATAATACTTTATCTTTTTCAGGCACACATTGAAATTTTCTGTTCAGCAATTTTACTTCATCATTTTTTGCATTCGCTTTACCTCTTCTTTTTTCAAGAGCATGTTTCAGAGTCTCTTCTGACATACACTTTGGTCTTTTCTTTCTTTCCTGTCTTTTTAATGACATTTGCTTTCTTCATGTATGGTGTCCTAGATGTCATTGTACAACTCATCTGGTCTTTGGTTCTTCATGTTCAGAGTATCAAGTATTATCTTCAGATGGTCTCTAAATTGAGGTTGTGATATACTTAAGGTTGTGTTTTTGTTCTCTTGGACCTGTTTTAATTTTCTTCATTTTTAACTTCAGTGTGCATAGGAGCAATTGATGGTCTGTTTCCAAATTGGTCTCTGGCTTTGTTCTGAACTGATGACATTGAGTTTCACTATTGTCTCTTTCTATAGAAGTAGTTGATTTAATACCTTTGTATTCCATCTAGGAAGGGCCACATGTATAATCTCCATTTATATTGTTCAAAAAAGGTATTTGCAATGATTAAGTTGTTGGTCTTGAAAAAATCTGTCATGCAATTCCTGGCTTTATTTCACTAAGGCCATATTTCCCAACTACTTATCCTTCTCCTTTATTTCCAGTTTTCATGTTCCAATCACCAGTAATTATCAATGCATCTTGATTGCATGTTTGATCAACGTCAGACTGCAGAAGTTGGTAAAAAACGTTTTTTTTTTCTTTTTGCCATTAGTGTTGTTGTTAGATGCCATCGAGTTGCTTCCGACTCATAGTTACCCCATGCACAGCAGAACGAAACACCGCCTGATCCTGCACCAGCTCCGTGATCCTTGCTATACTTGAGCCCATTGTCGCAGCCACTGTGTCAATCCATCTCATTGAAGGCCTTCCCCTCATTCATTGACCCTCCACCTTACCAAGCATGACATCCTTCTCCAGGGAATGGTCCCTTCTGACAACATGACCAAAGTAGGTGAGACGAAGTCTGGCCATTCTCACTTCTAAGGAGCATTTTGGCTGCACTTCCTCCAGGACAGATCTGTTAGTTCTTTTAGCAGTCCCTGGTACTTTCAGCATTCTTTGCCAGCACAACTCAAAAGCATCAACTCTTCTTCGGTCTTCCTTATTCATTGTCCACATCTCACATGCATATGAGGTGATTGGAAATATTATAGCTGGTGTCAGGTGCACTTTAGTCCTCAAGGAGACATCCTTGCTCCTCAGCACTTGAAACAGTTCCTTTGCAGCCAACCTGCCCAGTCAGGACTGCTGCTTCCATTGGCGTGGATTGTAGAACCAAGCAATGTGAATTCTTTGACAACCTCGATCTTTTCTCCATTTATCATGATGCTGCTTATTGGTCCAGTTGTGAGGATTTTTGTTTTCTTTATATTGAGATGTAGTCCATACTGCAGACTGTATTCTTCAATCTTCATCAGTAAGTGCCTCAAGTCATCCTCACTTTCAGCAAGCAAATTGTATTGTCAGAGTATCTCAGGTTGTTAATGATTCTTCCTCCAATCCTGATGCCATGTTTTTCTTCATATAGTCCAGCTTCTCGGATTATTTGCTCAGCATATAGATTGAATAAGTATGGGAAAATGATACAACCCTGATGCACTCCCTTCTTGATTTTAAACCATGTAGTTTCCCCTTGTTCTGTTCGAACAACAGCATCCTGGTCAATGTACACGTTCCTCATGAGTACAATCAAGTGTTGAGGAATTCCCATTCTTCTCAATCTTATCCATAATTTGTCATGATCCACATAATCAAATGCTTTTGCATAGTCAATAAAAAACAAATAAACATAATTCTGGTATTCTTCACCTTGAGCCAAGATCCATCTGTCAGCAGCTATGATATCCCTTGTTCCATGTCCTCTTCTGAATCCAGTTTGCACCTCTGGAAGTTCTCTGTCAATATACTGCTGCGACCATTTTTTAATTATCTTACTTGTGTGCGGTATTAATGATATTGTTCTATAATTTCCACATTCTGTGGGATCACTTTTCTTTGGGATGAGTACAGATATGAATCTCTTCCAGTCAGTTGGCCAGGTAAATGTCTTCCAAATCTCTTGGCATAACCAAGGTGTGCCTTACCCAAGTTATGGTATATCCCATCACCTCATACGCACGTGGAAGCTGCATGTAAGGAAGACTGAAGAAGGTGATGCAATATGTATCTTTTATCGAAATGGAAATTCTTCAATAGACATCTACAATGACACATTCTATAGAATAATGTAAGAAGCTCTTGTGGCACAGTGGTTAAATGCTCAGCTTCTAACTAAAAGGTCTGTGGTTAAAATCAGGACTTTAATCCAGTTTGAACTGGTTCAGTCATGGGCAATGAAGCAAAACTAGAATGGACCCAAACATTTAATATTGGGGTGACACAAGCGATAATTGAAAGGAGGAAAATTACAGGTTAAAACCCTGGAAGAAATTTGGAAGAGGTGTAGTGAGCCTTTAATGAGTCTCATGTGTGAGACTGGATAATTGGCAGGACTATGGAGAGAGAAACACATCCAAACTAGTGTGGTTGCCTGCCATTTTTGAGTAGGGCACCACTGCTTCAGGATCTCTGGTGGAGTAGTGCCTAAGGCACTTGACTGCTAACCAGAAGGCTGGCGGTTCAAACCCACCAGCCACTCCTTGTAAGGAAG